>NW_020185337.1:15408678-15498548 GCF_003031525.2 Neophocaena asiaeorientalis asiaeorientalis | reverse complement strand
GTTTTTTTTTTTTTTTTTTTTTTTTTTTGTAACCTCCCTCTTAGCTGCCTAACGAAGAGTCTGTTCTGGAATAGAGCTATCGCCAAAGATATCTCAAAGAGTGGAGGCTAGTTGTCGTGGAGGAGAGACCAGAGTCCACTTTCCCATTGTTTCTGCATGGCCCAATAAACATTTGTTTACCAAACAGTTTGCTTTTGCATCTCCATATGAATTGCCTTTCTCGCCTTTGAGGTCCCAAACCACTACCCCCAAGATCCTCTTTTGTCTTTAGCCGAAGATGGTATTTAAGGTGAGGGTTCTGGCCATTTTGGTGAGTTTAGTCAGTTTTCCTGGGTCTCTCCCATGTATGTATGTTATTAAATTTGTCTTTGAATTTCTTATCTGTCTCATGTCAATTTAGTTCTTAGGCCAGCCAGAAGAAGCTAGAAGCATAGAGAAAAATTTCTTCCTCCCTGACACTGACATGGCTGGAATAGGTGAGGCCTACCTGGGTGTACCTATTACCACATGTCTTCTCTGGCAGGGTAGCCAGGCCATTTTGCATGGTGGCTCAGTGATCCAAGAGAGCCTCTTCCAAGAGGACAAGCCTCAAGCCTCTGCCTGCATCGAGCCTCAAGCCTCTGTAACCTCACACAGTTACAGCCACTGTGTGAGGTGACTACACAAGTACACAAACACTGGGAAGTATAGGTCATTGAGGGCCCCCAGTGTGACAGTCTACCACACCAGTGTAAGCAGTAATCAATAGTCTCACTCCACTTCTACTACATTTTGGCACCTGCTTTGCTTCTCTTTTTGGTGGGGGGTTTGTGTGTTGTGTATATATTGTCATCCTATTGTTCCAAGGAGATTACAGATTGTTTGATGGCAGTGACTATGCTCCAGGGTTATTTTTTGTTCTCACAAAGATAATATTGTAGTGTGTGGGCTTTGGAGCCTTCACAGACTAGGTCCAAATCCTTCCAGAGTCTGCCACTTACCGGCTGTGCAGTCTTAGGCAGGTTACTTAACATCTCTGAGCCTCAGTTTCCTCACGCGCAAAATGGAGTAATAATAGTTTCTTCCCTCACATGATTGTTATGAGAATTATATGAGCTATTATGGGGGAAGAAAAGAACCGCTCCCGGTCCAGAATAAACTTTAAATGTTAACGTTATAATATTTTATTAATATAAAGATAGCCTGGTGCACTGGTTTAATTTGTGTCTGATTTCTCATCCCTGAGTCCCAGTCTAACGCCTCAGGAAAGAATGGATTTCTTGAATAACTAATATGGAAGTATTTTACAGCCTGAAAAGTTGTGAGAAGCACTTACAGATAAAATAAAATCAAGTCTGTATTTTAACATTACACTGGACAGTTAAGTTAAGCCTTTGATATTTTTGTTCATCACTCTTGCCAGTTAAAAAAGGAAGAAACTATTTTGGTTACATCCCTAACCTTTTTGAATTTGGGTAGTCATATTTGAAACTTTAAGTTAAATATGTGTTAAAATAGTTATGCAAAGGTATTATAATTAAGAAGCTAGTGACATTTACTGAAACTTCTTTGTAGACTTTACTTGCCTGTAGTACTCCATGATACAAAATGAACAAGAATACTTTGACTTTATTTACATGTAAACATTTTAGTGTATATGTTGCGACCTAAAGGCACTCTCTGAATTACATTCAGGTTATTCCTGCCAGGATGCCACCCTGTCTAGTGTTTAACATAGTTACTTTTGAACAAGGGATATAGCTGGCAGCATCTAGCGATCGATTTTCTACTCACATTCTCTCCTTTCCACCCAGTGAATTTTACTGCCTATGGGCAGCGACAGTTGTACCCTCTAATTCATTCCACTATTCTCCCCTTCACACCCACAAACAAAAGTCTGCTGACAAAAGAAAATACCTTCTTTTGGGGGAAAGATGGACGAGGTTAGACCACAAAATGTCACTGTAATAAGGATCAGGACAATTAAGAAGTTTAAATATTAGATAAATTTATTTAGCAAGCTAGCTTAATTAACTTTTGGTATTTTTTTCAGTAATACCATAGGTATTTGAAAACCTTTAAAGTATTAATTAGCTCTCTTGCATTAGGAGCTATTAAATTCTCCATATATTTTTCAAATATAGAGAATATTGTTCATGTGAGATACAAATAATTTGCAAACACATTTGCCCTCCTTGACTTTTTTTTTTTTTTTTGCGGTACGCGGGCCTCTCAGTGCTGTGGCCTCTCGCGTCGCGGAGCACAGGCTCCGGACACACAGGCTCAGCGGCCATGGCTCATGGGCCCAGCCGCTCCGCGGCATGTGGGATCTTCCCGGACCGGGGCACGAACCCGTGTCCCCTGCATCGGCAGGCGGACTCTCAACCACTGTGCTGCCAGGGAAGCCCTGCCCTCCTTGACTTTTTAACAGGCCTATATTGTAGTCGTTTGATATAAGTGCATTTCCTTTTGTTTTTTCTCTTGATTCAAGCATCTTCTTGAAGACATACGCTTTCTACAAGAAAAATAACATATATGTGTTTTAGTGTTCAATGTATATTCAAGTGATTCCTGTATTGGTTGCAGGGCAGGAGCCCAAATAGAAAGTGTTAAGAAAAGAAAAGGGATACAATTTTTCTGGTAATGGAAGCATGAAATGGAAGGAAAATGATGAAACAGATAGTTTCTATTTTCTTACTCATCTAGGAAAAATAGTTTAGAAGTGCATTCAAATTGGGTAGGACTGCATTTTTAAAACAGCAGGAAAAATTATACAAATCAGAAATTTGCTCATCTTTCACCCCAAAATGTATTTCTTGACCATTATTTGGTTTAGTGTATATAATGAGCCTATGCTATTTTTTTCCTTTCTCAAGCATTTGTTATGTTCTATGTGCTTGTCGTACAATGCCTCAAATATCTTAAATCCTGGTGTGACAGAGAAATATGAATGAACAGGTGTAAAAACAGTTACGAATTTCCAGATAAACGTCTGTGCTTTGTAAACGAGGGGGTGGACATCAGAGAACTGTCATAAAAGCATTGATAGAGGAGAAAGCACTTTTAAATTCAAAAGTAGCCACTAAAAACCCACAGTGATTAAGGGATCCTTTTAGTTCAAAAATATAAAAAATAAAAGGGAAGAATTTGAGTTAACCCAAGATAAAGCAAATGATAATTTTCCCCCAAATTAAGTCAAGATTGATAATATTAAGGATGATAACTGAGCATATTTTTTCTTGCATTTATTAAAGTCTATTTGAAATTTTATCAGGAAATGTTTTCTAATTTTGTAGAGAAAAAACAATTACAAAAACCCCAAGTTGGTGCATATTTATTCATTCAACAAATACTCATGTGGCTTCTGCTACGTACCAGCTACCATACGAATTATTGGGAATAAAATGGTAAGAGAGAAGCCAGAGCCCCTGCCCTCATGGAACGCAATGTGAGCATGAACCGAATGTTTAACCTCAAGTATTCTGTCAGTCCCTTCAAGAAATTAAATGATACAGGCCAAGAAAGCTTCTGTGCTTTGTAAAGTGTGCAAGCCGTTTTATCAGCTTTCTGGAGAAGTCCTAATACTGTCAGGGAGCAAATTTGTATTTAATATCTACTTAAGTCAGGTCATATTGTTTTCTGTTTTGACTTTAAGAAGAAAATGTGATTGGTAATAACAATAAAATGGGCACAATTATTTAGAAGGGAGTGTTCATGCCAAGGAAATTACAGAGGCAGATTAAGATTTGCAAGGAGATGGCATTTTTCCAGTAATTGCTCTCTGCATGTCTGTGCAGCAGGTTTGATTCAGGGCCAGCTGCTGTTTGAGAGTCTCTTTGCTTGCAAAGGGAGGTCTGCTGCATTACCTAATGATGTTTGATCTGCTCTTCTGTGGTTTCATCTTAACTGCCATAGTAACACTAACAGTGCTAGCCCACACCGCCATCAACATTCCGGAGAAGGCTTGCCCTGCCTTCACAAGACTGCTCTCACGTCTGCTGTGGAGCATTCCCAATTCATCAGGTGTATACTTTTAAAAAATGTTTTCCTGGGGAAGAAAAATAAGTATTTGAGCGATGACTATGATATTTTTTAGCCTACTGCGCAAATTTTAATTGCTTTATTATAGGAGCATTTCCAGGTTTCGTGGGGCCTAAAACTTGTACAATTATAGGAGGGAATACTACTTTTTAAAAAAAGAAAAAAGCCAAATTATATATTCAGAATTAGAAACAAAGATGAATATTTACTTAGAATAAAAAAAGAGATCACATTGCATTACAAATTTAAGGGCGCTGATACACACCATAAGTATCACAAAATCCAGAAAAATAACCTTGCATTGTTTTAATTAACTGTCAGACACACTTCTGTAATAGTTTTTCCCTCTGATTGCCTATGTGTATATTCATTGATTTCCTCTTTACGAAGGACTTTGTAAAATAATTTTCTGTAGTGAGATTAGAAAGATAACTCAGTTTTTCCACTAGCATGGTAATCAAAATCAATTTTTTTTTATTATTGACAGTTTAAAATAGCTTCTTCCAGCTTCACAGCTCATTATTGGTTATGACATGTAAATTTTTAGAACTGTTGCAGTATTGGGGAAATCCTCAATCAAATTCATTTCACATATGAACTGTCAGAATTAGAAGAATATTTCACAGACTAGCTGTGGCTCTGAATATTTCAAACTGTTTTTCTCCTCAGCTGCTAACATTGTTACAGTGTCAAGCACCAGAGGACACCATCTTATCACAGTACAGCATCCGACCCTGCACCTTTTAGTCAGGAGCTCAATACATCACTCCTGTGGGTGGTCAGAGTATTTCAGGCCTGAGAGCTGTAACTTAACCATCACTGTAAATGACTGCAAATCATCTAAATTTTTTTTTCTGAATTTATTTAAAATATACCCAAGTCAAATTCCCCTTAGCCTGATTCAAAAAATACCTAAGGCTACTTCATTGCCACCCGCCTAAGGGAAGGTCAAATAGAGGGGAACATCGGTGTAGAAAGCGACAGTGGTCTTAACTGACTGCAATGAAAATATTTTCATTTTGCCAAACTAGTGAGGGATCCTGACACCTGAACTCTCTTGGCTTCCCGGTGAATCTGCTTCTGCTTGGGATGCATTCAGTCGACCTTTGCACGACCTCCCTTAAATTCTGTCTGGTCCAAAAGAAAGTCAGCATCTTATAAGGTTTGCTTAACATTCCTCTCAGGCTTCCTAACTCCATCCTGCCTTCATTTCCTTTAGCCCTGTCACTTCTTTATCACACCAAAGACTGATTGATCATAAGGCAAATAAGACTGAGAGGCTAAAAAGATGTGCCTGCATCATTTGGACCTTCTCCAACACTCTGATCTATGTACTTGAGTATTAAGACTTTCCAAAAATTATCTTAGAGAATGGGCTGAGCTTACATCTCTGAGATTTCAGATGTATTTCTTCCTTTTTATTTTATTTTTGTAGAAGACACAGAACTGAGATGTACCGTGAATATGAAAGAGAATGAGTACCAGTGACTTGAGTGAATATTGATCAAAACACGTTGTTTTCTTTCTTTTTTTTTTTTTTTTTTTTTTTTTTTTTTTTTTGGTGTGTGTGATGGGGAGATTTCTCAGTGAAATGTCGCCAACCTTTGCCCAGCACAATCTCTAGAACATTAAATGAAACATAATATAGCCTTATCACCAAGCTGATTGAACATGCAGAAGGTGGTGGGAAGCTTTCATTAAACTGTACAAATGGACTATTAGTTTATTCTCTTCCCCAGTGTTCTACCATCAAAAACCGAGGAAGAAAGATACTAATACAGTGATGCCATAGCATCCTCTGACAGCACAATAATTGTTTCATTCTGAGCATTTTGAGAAAGAATCCCTATTTTTCTGGCTTGTACCTCAGCCACATATCTTTAATTGACTGAAGTGTGGAGTAAAACTTACAAGATAGATGTGAAACAGTTTACTGTTTTGTTGTGTCAGGCATGAATGCTTTAGGCCATTTTTACTTTCACATGTAATGATGCCATATTTTAAATGAACATCACCACTTTCCTTGGCATATTTTTAAATCACTCTGCAAAGCATCGAATGGTTAATTATCAGAAAGCCAGCAATGAGGAAAGTGGAAAGTGAGTTATGTGAATCAGGGAGCAAGAAATTCTCCTCTACCCTTCTGGGTTCTTCTCACTGATCTGAAAATTGAATGGACATGAGCCAGATTAACTGGAAAAAAATCACACCAAAGTTTAATAACACATATACATGGGAGAATAACATATATACTTGGGAGGGACCCAGGAAAACAGTAACTCGCCACAATGGCTGAAACCCTCACCTTAAATAGCATCTTAAGCCAAAGACAAGAGATGATGTTAGGGTAGTGGTTTGGGACTTCAGAGGAAAGGAAGGCAATTCATATGGAGATGGAAAAGCAAATGTTTGGTAAACAAATGTTTGCTGGGCCTTCCAGAGACAATAGGACACAGAGAGAAATGTTAACAAACTTTGCTGGGTTCCCTGCTGTCTACACACCTGGTTCCTACTGTAGTTATCTATGGTGATACCCCCTTCCTGGGACAGGCCCTCTATCTACGTTCTTTAAAGCAGTTAGGGGGAAGGTCAAAGGTTCTTCCCAAGTCTTTTAAGTACTGATTGTTTTTAGTGGAAATAATCTGCATGCCAGTATCATAAACCAGAACTCAATATATATCCAGGGCCTCTGTGCTGCAGCTAACCAATTACTCCCTAAACTATACAGCTTTTATATCCATAAATACGTCTTAGTAAATCTGGAAACAAAATATTGTAAATTGGTAATATTATGAAAGGCAAGTGTGGCTGAATAATAGAACCAACTCTCAACTCTATTTTTGTTTGTCATACAATTTGTTTACATTGGAAAGGACCTAATGTCCAGCCTACGTACATATAGGTGAGAAAACTGAAATCCAGGGAAGTTAAGTGACTTGTCCTAAGCCTACAACCTGCTAGTGATAGTCAGGGCTAAATTCCAGGTCTGCTTGTCAGTCCAGGCCTCTTTTCCCTGAAGCATTTTTTCTATCAATTCTGCATTGATGACAAATTTTATGTGATGTGACGCTCAGCTAATGAATTAGACTAAACAGTGTCTATAATTTTCTCAGAAATTCCTGTTTTAAGATGGTATCTTATTCCCTTTTGCTCATAATTGATGAATATAAAAATGTCAACTCTTAAAAAAAGTAAGGTTTTGTAGTTGAAATTTTCATAAAATCCTGTTGTATAAATTCTCTGCATATTTTTGTGCTACAAGTATTGGTTTGCTGTTGCTGCTGTAACAAATCATCACAAATGGTGTCTTAAAACAAGACAAATTTATTATCTTACAGTTCTATAGATCAAAAGATTGAAATGGGTCTTGCAAGCTAAAATCAATATGGTGCCAGAGCTGCGTTCTTCCTGGAAGTCCTAGGGGAGAGTTCACTCACTGATCTTTCCCAGCTTTTAGAAGCCACCCACATTCCGTGGCTCATGGCCTCTTTCTCCATCAGCATAACACCTTCCAATCTCCCTCTGTCTGGAACCCTCCTGACACCCTCTTTAAAAAGGCCCTTGTGGTTGCATTAGACCCAAGTGGGTAATCTCAGATAACCAGCCCATCTCAAAATCCTCAACTTAATCACATCTATAAAGTTCCTTTTTTTTCATGTAAATAGCATATTCACAGGTGTCAGGGATTAGGAGGTTAACATCTTCTGGGGGGAAGGAGGAGATGGGGGTATTATTCTGCCTACCACACTGTCCCACTTAACTAGAAGTTACTGCTTTAACTTGTTCCTCATCATATTTTGCTTTAGTTTTAAGTTTCTTTGGGTTTATCAGGAATAGACAAGTAGCTGTATTTTCAGACACTTGCCCAAAATAAATATTTATAATTTCTAATAGTTAAAAAAGCTTTGTACCCCTCTCCTACTCCACTGTTATAATGGAGGCCTTGCTTGTTATATATTTGTTTTTTCTAGGAAAAAATAAGGGTAAAATTTTAAAAGAAATGAAATTGTGAGATAATCTCCAGATTATAAGAATAAAGAATTCCTCAGGTTCTTCCAAGGGTGATAAACAACAAATCCCTATCAAATTAGAAAAGTTCTTATATGACCTCTTATCAGTTTCCTAGGACTGCTGTAACCAGAAACTCACCTGCTTAAAACAGTAGGAGTTTATTTGCTCATGGTTCTGGAAGTCAGAAGTTTGAAATTAAGGTATTGGCAGGGCCAACCTCTCTGGAGTCTCTAGGAAAGAACCCTTCCTTGCCTCTTCCAGCTTCTGGTGGCTCCAGGTGACCCTTGGCTTGTGACCACAAAACTCCAACCTCTGCCATCATCTTTACATCACCTTTGTTATGTCTCTGTGTCCTTTTTTGTCTCTTATAGGGACATTGCCATTGGATTTAGGGCCCATCTCTATCCTTACTTAATTATATCTGCAAACATCCTGTTTCCAAACAAGACCACATTCTGAGCTTCCAGGTAGACATGAATTTTGGGGGGACAGTATTCAACCTACTACAAACATAAAGATGTGTTAAAGAATTATTCCTTATAATTAACTTGCTAGTTAGATTTTGCCCACTTGTCCTTACTTGAAAAAATAAGTAAGAATTAGCCTTCTTCTTCCTCAATGCTGTGGACCTTTTTCCTGTTATTATTAATGTTACCTAGTTCTTAGGAGTTCTCTTAAGGCCAAGTAATAACAACAGGAAGAAAGGTAATCATGCTTCTCATTGGATGTGTTTTGCTCTGTGATTGGCATAGTCCTTGATACTTTACAAACGTTGAACCCCACGACAATCAGATGGTTTTATTGTATCAATAGATGTCTTACACATGAAACAGTGAGGTTCAGAAAGCCTCAATAATTTGGCCAACATTACATGCATAGGAAGGAGCAGAGGTCAGAATCAGACATAAGTAACAAAATATCCCCCTCTTTTCCAGTTTTCCGGAGTCCTCATCACAAGGTCCATTCTGTCCCAACCTGTTTCCCAACCACACATATTCTTCTTCAAGTCTCACTTTTGAATTCACCTCTAGGCTTTTGCGCTAGCAATTAACAATTAGTGCATTGCATTCAACCTTTTTGCATACAAACCGCAGAAATAATAATAGCAGCAACAACTTGAACTTCAGAAGTTTGAAGAGTAGTGATAAAAAGAGAAAACCAGTCAACCAACAAACAAGACCTCTGTAAACAGTGCTATTGGATTTAGGAACCACAGGAAGCAGATGGAAAATGCTGAAACATTTCTAGAGAGATTGAAAAAATCCTCTATTAAATTGGAAAGAGTTTTAGGATTCTGATTTTAGATCACAAATGAAATGAAAACAATTTTAAGAAAACATAACTGTTTGTGAGTAAAAATATACTCAGAAATTCCTTGATTTACGAAATGACCTTACCTTGGGAAAAACATTTTCATAAAATATTTTGAATAGAAGGTGCTGGCCCTCTAAAGTCTCTTGACCTTATAAGGTAACTATGCAAGTAAACAAACAAATAAAAGTAGAAAATGATATTGTTACCATGTTTATGTATAAACAAAACTAGGAAAAAATAAAATGAACATTTGAATAATGGTCCTTAAATAGCAAGGTATTTGAGGTGTTGACGGAGTCAGTAAATAAACCGACGATTCTACCTCTTGATTAGCATTTAATATAGAGAGAGCATTTTAAAATTTTTCCTCTTATTCTTTTAGATTTTCCCCCACTGATTTAAAATTTTGCTCTTTATATGAGGAATGCTTCCTTTCTTCTATTAATTGAGCTATTTTCTAGTGTTGAATTTTTCCTCATTTTGTAAGAGTATACCATAAAATTATTGCAAGGGATATACATGGAATATACATCTTTAGTAAGAATCAGTAAAAGGTTTTCTTAAATTAGTGTGTGTGCTAAGACTCTGAGGCTTCTGATCTCACTTTCATACTCTCCCTTAGTGATTTTATATCAAACAATGAGTTTGCTAACATCTGTTAAAATGGTGATAGCCAAGGGTGGGAGGGAGATTCAAGAGGGAGGGGATATGGGGATATATGTATACGTATAGCTGATTCACTTTGTTATACAGCAGAAGCTAACACATCATTGTAAAGCAATTATACTCCAATGAAGATGTTAAAAAAAATAATAATGACAGCCAAACCTACAGCTCCAGAGATCCTATTCCTGAGCATATATTCTATCACCTATTGTATAATACTTGCCCACTTGGACCACTTGAGTGTCCCTAGTCATCTTAATTTCCACATATCTAAAACTAATCCCATCACCCTTCATCACAAACCTGACCCTTCTGTAGATGGCTACCAACCTCCCATTCAACCAATTCAGATATGCCAGGGTTGTCCCAGATGGTTCCTTCATACTCAGGACTTAACTGGTTGCCACATCTGGAGAAACCTGTCTCCTAAACATTTCTCCTACGCTTCTCCTTATCTCTATTTCTTCTGTTCATTTACATTATAATATCTCTATGCCCAGACTCTGGATTCCATTCAAATCATTATCCCTCTGTCATTAAGTAGTTTCTTTTTTTTTTTTGCTTTTTGTTTTTTTGTGGGGTTTTTTTGCGGTACACGGGCCCTCTCACTGCTGTGGCCTCTCCCGTTGCGGAGCACAGGCTCCGGACGCACAGGCTTAGCACCCATGGCTCACGGGCCCAGCCGCTCCGCGGCATGTGGGATCTTCCCGGACTGGGGCACGAACCCGTGTCCCCTGCATCGTCAGGCAGACTCTCAACCACTGCGCCACCAGGGAAGCCCTGTCATTAAGTACTTTCTTAAAACTGAAATCCTTCCATGGCTTGCCCTAGCTTTCAACATAAGCTTAATAATTCTGAGATTGCCATTTTTATGTTTATTACATGTCATATACTGTTCTAGACACTTGACATACATATCTTTGCATTAGTTCTCATCTGTCATCAATCTTGTAAGATAGATATTACTCTAATTTTATAAATGGAGAAATTGAGGTTAAGAAAGCTTAAGTAACTTGCCCAAGACTAGTGAGCCCAGTTAGTGGTTAGCTGGGGCTCAGTCGTAAGATGGCCTGGCAGCAAAGCCTTCTATTCCACTGGATCTTTTGCTAAATTAAAAGTCATGAAATCAGCACATGGGCTTTTAGTGATCTGTAACACTCAACTGCTGAGCCTCCCTAGCTTGGGCAGTTGCTTCAGCAATACCAGGGTATTTGTGATGTCTTTTTCTTTCTTCTCTCTCTCTCTCTTTTTAAATTTCGTACATGTGCACCTTTTAAAAAATTATTCAAGAATACATTCAAGTTATTTTAAAAATTCAAATAAAGAAGAGGTAATTCGAGTAAATGATCCATCCTCTACTCTACACATTCCGTCTCCTCCAGAGACCTAATCACTTTCACACTTCAGTCTTTTTTTTATATATATATAAATTTATTTATTTATTTATTTTTATTTTTGGCTGCATTGGGTCTTTCTTGCTGTGCGCAGGCTTTTCTCTAGCTGCAGCGAGCGGGGGCTACTCCTCACAGCAGTGTGGAGGCCTCACACTGCGGTGGCCTCTCTTGCTGCAGAACATGGGCTCTCATGGGCCTAGTTGCTCCACGGCATGTGGGATCTTCCCAGACCAGGGATCAAACCCGTGTCCCCAGCATTGGCAGGCACATTCCTAACCACTGTGCCACCAGGGAAGCCCTACACTTTAGTCTTGACTGTGAATTCATTTAATCTAAAGACTTGGATCTCCTCTGCTCTGGGAAGTTTCCTTCCATTATTTCTGTTTATTGACTCTGCTCTTCACCTCTCGAACTCCTGTAGAGCGATCTTTGTGCCACTGCTCTGGCAATCTGGTATAGCTTGTGAAACTACACTTAAAATCGTACAAAATTATTGGGTTGGCCAAACAGTTCATTTGGGTTTTTCTGTAACATCTTACAGAAAAACCCAGACAGACATTTTGACCAACCCAATATATTCATCGGATTAGAAAGAAAACCAATTATATTAAAATTCAGTTATCAAAATACTAAAAAGTATAATATAGTAATATAATTCTTTGTGAATGCATCAATAAAATGATCTAGCAACATATTTAATAGGTATCTAAATTGTGAAGTAGTGATGGGCATAAATTTCATTTTGAGATACCTGCAGCAATGTATACTGCCATGTGAAAATATCTGTGCTTTCTGTTGGTGATAAATTCACATGTACTCCCAGTGCTACTGTGATTTTTGCCTACATTCATCATTGAAGAAGGAATTATTAAATTCAGTTAAAGCTTATTGAAAAAGATGTAGTTCATTTTCTATCCAAGGACTCCTTGAAATCTATCCATGGCCTTTTGTTAGTATTACTGGGATTTAGAATCTCTCTGTTTCTTACATTTCCTCTCTTACCTTTCAACTCTTTGTCTTTTTATACTGTGTTCTAGGATTAACTTTCTATCTAGATATTTTACTCCATTGGTAAAGAGAGCTTATAACCATTTTTTTCGACCTGTTATGCTAAAATTTCATGTCTAAAATAATGAGGAAATTACAGATAGAAGTATTCAGTCACTCAAATTGAAGTTTGCAAAGGAAAGAGAAATTGCATTGAGGTGGATATAGATTCTTGAGAAAAGTGGTATTAAGGAACATTTTGCATATCACTGAAAGTGATTTTTTTTTTTTTTGTGGTACGTGGGCCTCTCACTGCTGTGGCCTCTCCCGTTGCGGAGCACAGGCTCCGGACGCGCAGGCTCAGCGGCCATGGCCCACCGGCCCAGCCGCTCCACGGCATGTGGGATCTTCCCGGACCGGGGCACGAACCCTTGTCCCCTGCATCGGCAGGCGGACTCTCAACCACTGCGCCACCAGGGAAGCCCTAAAAGTGATTATTAAATTTTTTGTGTAAGACTAGATAAACCCAGAGAAGATCCCCAAATCCAGAGATGGGAATCCTAATTTAGCCTTTGCTATTACTTTATGTTTAGTCTAGAAATCAATTCAATAGTCATTCAATTTGGAAATGAAAATATTCATGAAACTACCTTCATGAAAATTCCTAGAAAATAAAGAGAACGATCAAGGACTCTGTAATAGAGTTATATGGATGTTATATAGTGAATGATAAGAGGTGATTTCTCCAAATGGAATTACTGCTTAATAAAGAGAAAAAGAAGATGGAGGGAGAAGGAGGTTAGGAAGAGAGGGACATGGTTTTAAAATGAATAAACTAAGAACATTTACAAAATAAAACAAAACCTACAGGGGCAGATTGAAATTTCTTTTGCCACTGGAATGACAAGTTCTTTATACATGTTCGATATATTCTAAACGTTTGCCTCCCCTTTCATTCCCATTGATATCATACCGGACTACAAAAGATCAGGCTGCAAAGCTGAGGATAACCTGTCAGCTGAAGCTGACAGACATGGCTAATCACCAGTGTCCCTCTCACAGTGACAGGGTCTATTCTTCACATCCTGTGCTTTACAATAGACAGCTATTCAAGGGAGAAGGCAAACAGAAAATGCATCAAACCCCAGAGTAATTGTCTATTGTTTTCCTCTTGCCATCAGCTAATGCTCTCATTCTGATATATACCCACCCATCGGCACCACTGAAATCAGTGAGCGACTTCCTTTAAAGGCTGCAGAGTTACACTCACAGCTTCCTACAGCTGCCGGGCAAAGGGGTAGCCTGAGCATTCTCCCAGGGCTGTTGCCAGGAAGCCCAAGGCCTGAGCAGAGGTTAAAAATATTTACATTCCCTGACAGTAAATAAAATCAAGATAGTCTCCCTCAAAGGCATAGATTTGGGGCTTCTCTGAACAAATCAGGAAATTTGACAACACTGAGCCTGCTTTCCAGCTAGACAACCCTCCGCTTTATCCACGTTCTGCCTGACCGAGTTTGAAGGGACGTGAGCTCTCCAGCAGTTTCATCATACACGTTAACACAAAATGGAGTCCCAGCTCTTCAGCCTAGAATCCAACGATGTTCATACTTCTGCCCTTCCTTGCTTTTTCAGACTTGCTACCCATTCTTGTCTCACTATGGTGACGTCATGCCCCTAAGCTTTGGGATCCAACTTGACTTTCATCTTTTAGGAAGCCTTGCAGGAGCACCCCAGTGCTTCCCCCATCCTTCACTGCCAATGGTCCATGTGATTCTGTAGCAGTTAGTTATGGTCTCTCTTATGACACCCTGTTGTGTGTATCTTGACATCTAATGAAATATTTTTTTGGTGGGTATATATAATTTTTTGCCTTCTTTTCACTCATCACATAATTTTTCTACAACTGGAACAATTCTGGTGTCTGTGACTTAGGAGCAAAGCCCAGGAGCATTGCTATTTACTTGCTGCATACGTTTGGGAAAAATATTGATCCTTTCAAATTTCACTCAGTTCTCATATTTGTAAAATTAGGATAAGAACAATACTTCCTCTAGAGTTGTAAAAATTAACGAGGCAATGCATGGTAAGCGTTTTGCACAGTGTCCCACTGCCTGGGATACAGCAAGAACTCATTAAAAGTGTTTGTGTGGTTATTATTACTCTACTGTTGTCATTCTCTTGAGAGCTATTAAAGTGACTTACGCCTGGTTTCTTTTTACTCGTAAGCCTTTCACTGCCCTAGAAGTTTGCACAGCTAACTCTCCTCAATTCTTCCTGGTAATTATTATCACCATAAAATATTCTTCTAATATTCTAAGATTCTCTTGCTATTGTCAGAGAGGAAGGAATTTTCCTCTACCTTTCAGATTCTTCTAGCTCATCTAAAAATTCAATTGGCAGGTTAACAGGAGAAAATCAGACAAAAGTTCGATAACAAGTATACATGGGAAAGACCTAGGGAAACCGAGTAACTCATGGAAATGGCTGAAACCCTCACCTTAAATACCATCTTCAGCTAAAGACAAAAGAAGGTCTTGGGGGTAGTAGTTTTGGACCTCAAAGGGGAGGAAGGCAATTCACATGGAGATGGAAAAGCAAATGTTTGGTAAACAAATGGTTGCTGGACCATGCAGAGACAATGGGACTCAGAGAGGACTTTTAAAAGACTTTGCTGGGTTCCCCCCTGTCTACACACCTAGTTCCTAATATAGTTATATTTGGTGCTAATTCCCTTCCTGGAACAGGTGGTTTATCTACATTTTTTAGGCAGTTGAAGGGAAGGTCAAAGTTTCTTCTGAGTCTTTTGGGTCATGATTGTTTTCAGCTCAAAATAATCGGCATGCCAAAGAGACATTTTGGAGTGGCAAAGTTTGCTCCCTTACATTATTATGTCACTTACATTTCCATAATAAGATTATATAGAACATACAAAAAAACAACCCAATCCAAAAGTGGGCAGAAGACCTAAATAGACATTTCTCCAAAGAAGACATACAGATGGCCAACAAACACATGAAAGGATGCTCTACATCACTAATCATTAGAGAAATGCAAATCAAAACTACAATGAGGTATCACCTCACACTGGTCAGAATGGCCATCATCAAAAAATCTACAAACAATAAATGCTGGAGAGGGTGTGGAGAAAAGGGAACCCTCTTGCACTGTTGGTGGGAATGTAAATTGATACAGCCACTATGGAGAACAGTATGGAGGTTCCTTAAACAACTAAAAATAGAACTATACCACCCAGCAATACCATACCACCCAGCAATCCCACTACTGGGCATATACCCTGAGAAAACCATAATTCACAAAGAGTCATGTACCACAATGTTCATTGCACCTCTATTTACAGTAGCCAGGACATGGAAGCCACCTAAGTGTCTATCTACAGATGAATGGATAAAGAAGATGTGGCACATATATATAATGGAATATTAGTCAGCCATAAAAAGAAATGAAATTGAGTTATTTGTAGTGAGGTGGATGGACCTAGAGTCTCTCATACAGAGTGAAGTAAGTCAGCAAGAGAAAAACAAATACCGTATGCTAAAACATATATATGGAATCTAAAAAAAACAAAATTGGTTCTGAAGAACGTAAGGGCAGGACAGGAATAATGACACAGACATAGAGAATGGACCTGAGGACATGGGGAGGGGGAAGGGTAAGCTGGGACGAAGTGAGAGAGTGGCGTGGACATATATACACTACCAAATGTAAAATAGATAGCTAGTGGGAAGCAGCCACATAGCACAGGGAGACTAGCTCCATGCTCTGTGACCACCTAGAGGGGTGGGATAGGGAGGGTGGGAGGGAGACGCAAGAGGGAGGGGATATGGGAACATATGTATACGTATAACTGATTCACTTTGTTATAAAGCAGAAACTAACACACCGTTTTAAAGCAATTATACTCCGATAAAGATGTTAAAAAAATTGCATAGAATATAGATAAATTGTGCAGATCATTATTTGCTAACCAGATAGTGATGTTAATAATGAATGCTTCATTATCTAGGCCAGTATTGAGCCATTCAGAGGTGAATGGACCCTAGTAAATATTGTTTATAGAAATATAGTAACAGAATATGTTTAATGTATAAAAAATTCTTCTTAGGATACCACTAATAATACTTCTGTTACCCCAGTTTGGATCTCCTTAAAAACAAAAGTTACTTAAGAAGGCCCAACTTATCATTTTAAGACGTTTTTCCAGATGCAAGTAAAAATTGCAGTACAATATTTTGTTTTATAGTATTAAATGGTACTCAATGTTTTGTTTAAGAAGTATCCAATTTAACATATCAGCTAGGTATTACTGGTGGAAAAGTGATCTGTCTCATTCTTGGATATTAGTTTCAGTTAGATCAAATTTAATACATCACATGGACATTTATGAAGGTGTTCTGCATACAACATAATTGATTGAATATTGGTCTGATTTATAGCTGGTGTGTTTAACTTTAAAATATACCTCAGTATTTAATGTGCTTGGTTTGATAATTGCCATTTTGGTTCAATGCTTAAGGGTAGAATTTGATAAAAAAAATAAATTGCTCATGGGCATGAAGAAAATCATAAAAGAAAACTATCAGCTGGCAGTGAACAGATGTATCATTGTACAGAAATAATCATATTTTTACAGCAGCAATATAAAGTGAAAATATGTTTCAAAGGCATGTTAGTTTTGTTTAGGTAAACATGGGATTCCCAGCTTCATTTAATTAAACAAACAACAACAACAAAGGACAGGCATATAAGTCCTCCCAAGCTCAACGATTTTTTAAAATAAATGGAATATTAATCTACTTTATTGAACCTTTGCTTATGTCATAGAAACTAATTTATGTATTTGGATCAGTTGTTACTTAAAATAAACATATTCCTATTTGTGATTTTTATGTGTTTCCATTTTGAAAATCCACAGCTCCAAAACGTCATGATGAATGTTTTCTGATCTTCTTGTTGATAGGGAAACAGAATACAACAGACTCACTAGCTTCTCCAAGGATGCATTAGGAGTCACTATGTTTTAGGCTTATATATAAGATCGTTTTCGCCTGACTCACCCGTAGAATGAATTTTAATACTGACTTGCTCATTTGCAGTTTCTCTTTTCTAGGAGGGAACTTCCTGTAATTCCCTCACAGCCATCTCTGTTGTCCATCATCCTTATCAGGGCAGTCACCCCAGCAAATCTCCATATCACACAACCCAGAAATCCCAAGACATTCTTCATTGCCTATCTCTTTTGCCTCCCAAATTTGTTAGCTTGTAGGTTGAGCTGCTTCTTTCCACTTCTTTTGAATCCAAATATGTCTCTGCCTCAGTGAAAATCCTTACATAGGTACTTATTTTACAACCAGATTTTAGTCACTTAGTTCTTGTTATATCCTGTGTTTTGAACCTAAGTTTCCACCTACTGCATTTCAATGTTTTTTTGCTACTTCCTCTGCAATGAGAGACACCTCTGGATCAGTACAAACTGCTGCATTGAAAGCTTTCTGTTAGTTAGCCCTGACTCAATGGACTGAAGCCTTATTCCCTAAAAATACCAATAGGAAAGACTAAAAAACATTGACAGTTTACTGTGAAGAGACAGTGGGTCATTAGATACCATATACATTCTTTGTATAACCTGCATGACCATTACCTGAGTTAGGGATTATCATCAAATCCTTGGAACCTGAAGCTCATCAAAGTTGCCATAGTCTAAGGAGCCAGATGTCAGGTTTCACATTTCGTACCCTGGCAGCCTGACTCTAGACTCCATGTTCTTAGATACCAAACAGTATTTTTTATTGTTCTAGCTTCTACTTCACATAAATTAATCTGCAACTTTACAAAATTATTCAACTCCTACCAGCTGCCATCTCTCCTCCCATAACTCTCTCTCTCTCTTTTCCTCACACACTCACTCTGTTTTGTCCTTCCTCCCTAACTCATTCTCTTTAGTGTTTATTTTGCTCTGCTAAACACAGAAGAATGTTTTTCTTAAATCACAGTTTCTATGAAGTTTATGATTGGTCTCTTGCTGACAAAACAATAAATAATAAATAACCTTTGTCTCTCTCTTATAATTGCTTCTTTTTTTGCTTCTTTTCCACCAAATTTCTCCTGATTAATTTTGCTTATTCTCAAAGATCTAACCTAGTCCTAAACAGTTTTTCCCTTCTGGGCATAATTATAATTGTTGCTTATATTTGCATTTTAATGTGTACTTTACACATTTTTGCTGCTTCTACAAAAGTGCCTTCTCCTTGAAGGCAAGGTAATGTTATGGACTTCTAGATGCAAACTAAGTCAATCTTATGCTTTGTTCTTTATCTTATTTCTGTGTCTTATTCAGACAGAATAATGCAGATTTGTGTGTGCATGTGTCTGTTTAGAGAAGAGATGGAGCAAAAACTAGATAAGATGTAGCTTCAGAATGAGTATATATTTTATTTGTTTTTTATTTATAATTCCTTCAAGGCATAGAACAAAACTCCCTCTAATCTATCAGTAAATAACTCCAACCGTTTCTGATAATTTTCATTTCTCAGTGACTATGTATACAATCTTGACTATAAAAATATACTAGATTAAATATTGCTACAAAATTTTATTCCCAGTTCAGTTCCAGGATTTTCATGATGCTGTTTCCTTTCACTTCTGGTCTAACAACATTTACATGCTGGTACACAGTCCATACCCAACACATGTTATCGGAATCGTTGAATGTGAATCACCCACAGCTCTCTGTTTAATGGTTCAGCATCTATTCTGCAAGAGAGCTCAACAGAAGCAGATCTGGAAAAGAGAAAAACTCAAAGCACTGTCATTAATGGGCACTTACGGGCATAAGGAGAGTTAAAAGTGTTTCACCTAAAATGTAGAGTTAGACCAGTCACTTCAGGTGCACTTCAGGGTAAATAGATTACAAGTAAATTGCAGGCATTTCTTTAAGTGAAAAAAGCTTTTAGATGATTACGTAAGTCTCATGAAACTAATTTTATCATCATTGAAACTCCATGTAATTTTCTCTTTAGTAAATTTCACTTCCAAATGCATCACTTAAATTTTTGGTAAAATAATCCCCAAACTACGGCTTCCGTTTGTTTCCATCGATCTTCTAGAAAACAATGTGATTATATACATACAAAAAAAAGTTATGTTCCAATTCCAGTACTGACTGAATAGCTTGCATCAGACTAACCCTCTCAAAAGCAGGCAGAAACTGGAGGGGATATGATCCTTGAAAGAAGGAAACTGGACAAGAAGAGATTTACATTTATATGGCTTTCCCCCTGAGCACACTTCCAAGTTTATGCACAGTTCAGGACTGCTGGGACTCAAGAAAGTTGCAGTTTTATTGGCTTGCGCTGTCACGGGATGAAGGTCAGGGCTGCCGAAACACCCGAAAGTTAAGAGGGAATCTCAGAAAGAAGAGTCACAGAAGAGCAAACCACAAAATCTGCATACAAATTGCCCCCAAATTCTTGGCTGACCCTGAACTGTGTATTGAGGGGGAAGACCCAAGAAAAACAGTGGACAATAACAGTGAGAAGACAATAAAATCTCAGCATAACTTAACTGCCATACATCACAGAGTAGACAAAGTTTGGAATTTGAGTCTTGCCAAATTAGAAGGTCTAAGAAAACACATAAGGTATTCCATCAAAATTCCAGAAAGACTTTGTAGGAGGACAAATGCAATTTCCTTAAAGAACAAAATTGATATGTTGGATTTAATCAAAATAAAAAGTATTTCTACTTGCCAAAGACACTATTAAGAAAATTTAAAAAGGCAAGCCACACAACTGGAGAAAATATTTGCTGTACATACATGTATCTGTCCTGGTATCTCAATACATGAAGAACTGCTAAAATCAATAATAAAAAAACAAATAACACAATAAAAATTAGCAAAAGACTTGAATAGTCACTTCACAAGAGAAGATACACAGATTTCTAATAAACACATGAAAATATGCTAAATTAGCACCATTAGCTGTCAAAAAATGAAAATGAAAAACAATAGTTTACATTTCATATCCGCTAGAATAGCTACAATTTTTAAAACTAACAATAGTAAATACTGGCAAGAATGCAGAGCAACTAGAACTTGCAGATATTGATGGTGTAAAACATGTAGAAACCACTTTGGGAATCTGTTTATCAGTTTCTTACTAAATTAAACATACCTAGTCCGTGACTGAGCAGTTCCAATCCTAGGTATTTGCTAGGAGAGATGAAAACATTTCATCCATAATAGACATGCAATCATGTTTATAGCAGCTTTATTTCTAATAGCTCCAAACTGAAAGCAACCCATATGTCCAACAACAGAGAAATAGAAAAACAAATTATGGTCTATTCAGACCACAGTATTGCAAGAAATAATAAAGAAAAAACTTCTGACACTCAAACCAACGCGGATATATTTCCAAAGCATTGTGTCATTCAAAAGAAGTCAGAGACAGAAGAGCGCAAATATTTGGTTTCATTTATATGAAGCTCAAGAATTGGCACAATTATTCTATCATAATGATAGAAATCAGAATGTCCAGGGGGTGAAGCTGACTGGAAGAAGGCAAGAAAAATTTCTAGGGTGATGGAAATCTTCTGTATCTTAATTGAGGTGGTGGATTCACAAGTACATTTTTTAATCAAAACCCATTGAATTAGTCATTTAAGATTTGTGCTCTTCATAGTACAAGTGGTTGTACTGTGATATTTGGATTGAATTTGGATTAAACATAGCATGATTATGGTTTGGATTGGATTAAATGATTTGAATCAAATATAGCATAGCCAGATGATAAGATTTAAAAAGAGTACATACCTATTCTAGGAAGTTCCTGACTCAGCCCTCCACATACCTCATACTTTATTGTACCATAAGTACGTGGGTATCCTGGAACCATTTTCATGCCTTATTCTTCATTCCGATTCCCTAGACTTATTTCCTTTACTCTTTCCTTACTCTTTTCATATACTGAGAACTCCAATCATTGAGGGCCATTTTCAGCTAAGGCATCCCTGTAACACCAATCCCAACTGCTGAGGTATTTTTGCATGCTGGTAGCTTTCAAAAGTTCATCTATAAGAAAAACCAGTAACTGAATCTATACAAAATTAAAGCAACCAAGTTATGAGTTTTTGCTGTATTTTTTAATCTTCAATGAAACTTCAAAAACATTCCTCGTAAACGGCTTACTGGGATTTGTTCTGTTTCATTTCTGACCAAAACTTCTCCTTTGTTCACCTGTCCTTAAACCTTGATGATGATAGAATTTTTTTTTTTATCAAGCCACTTTATAGAATTTTATCCAAATGAGGCAAAAGCTGATCCTCCAGCTTCTTTCAGAAAACTTCTTTTCTGGGTAACCATATCATTATGAATAGACCTACGATATTACATCCTCATTGTCTTACTGCTGGGCCAAGAAGTTGGTGTGATAGTGAATTGTGACAACTGATCACCATATAAATTCCTTTTTAATGCTCTTCTGTAATGTGTAATGACTGTGAACTACCATCCTCCTGAAATGTCATCATGTTTCTGCAACATGACAAAGTAATAATGTGAAAATGCTGCATTTAGTAATTTAAAACCTGCCATGAGCAGTGAGTGATATCACCCACACCAAGTTCTAATGTAAAAGTTAGTTTACTCATGGGTTTCCCTGGTGGCGCAGTGGTTGAGAGTCCGCCTGCTAATGCAGGGGACGTGGGTTCGTGCCCCGGTCCGGGAAGGGAAGATCCCACATGCCGCGGAGCGGCTGGGCCCGTGAGCCGTGGCCGCTGAGCCTGCGCGTCCGGAGCCTGTGCTCCGCAACGGGAGAGGCCACAACAGTGAGAGGGCCGCGTAAAAAAGTTAGTTTACTCATTTTCCACTTCATTTTATAAGAAAATCTTCCCATTTCATTTTTTAAGGAGGATTGCGGCATTACACAGGCACTTCTTTTTAGTATTAAGAAATAGTCAAATGCTGAATTTTCCCCTTAAGTCTGATATAAGTGTTCCTTCATAAAGCAATTAATTCAGCTAAGTATTGTCTATACAGTGAGTCTGCCCTCAAGGTGCTTTTGATATAATTGGGAATCATAATGCATACATATGAAAGAGCTAATTAGAAACCCAAGTCTGTCTATTGTTACATGCCAAAAATGGTTGTTCTCCAGTAATTCTAAGAGGGCTAAAAGTCGTACTCTTCCATAGAAGTAAATGGCTTCTAATTTGTGATGTCCAGTATTGTAGCCTCTAGCCCCATGTGACTATTTAAATTTCAGAGGATTAAAATTAAATGAAATTTAAAATTCAGTCTCTGAGTCGCATTAGCCATATTACAAGTGCTCAGTAGCCATATGTGGCTAGTTGCTACCATATTGGACGGTACAGATGTAGAACATTGCCAGCATTTCAAAGCATTCTATTGAATAGTGCTGTCTGGATCATAATTACACTGGCTGACTCTGGAGCTATGCTGCTTCACAAAAGATGGTTTAACTTAATAAACCTTACCTTATACACCTTTATCTTGACAGAACACTGTCTGTAGATGGAAGAAATTTTGAGCTGTCACAACTTTCTGTTATTACTTGATCCTTCCTATCAATGTTGGAGAATTGGAGTATAGTGATTGTTGAATGAATAGGGAGTTCAAAGTGTGGTGGTCTTAGTGATCAAAGGAAAAGAAATGAAACATTACCCCATAAATGAGAAGCATGTATTAGGTGCCTGCTCCTGATAATACTAGACCCTGTGCTAGGCATCGGGGAGGCAATGATACTAGGACAAAAAGGATGTAGACCCAGCCTACCAGGAGTTTACAGTTACTTGGGGTTGAGCAACATGAAAAGACGCAAGTGTGGTCGAGTGTGCTAAAGGGCTTTTATACAAGTACGTACAAGGTGCAAGGGAATCATAGAAGAGAGACAGTAACCCAAGCCTGGAGGTCAAGGAGAACTTCCATGAATAAGTGACAGCTAAACTGATCTCAGTTCTGAAAGGAAGGATTAGTAGATGTTAAAGAGGATGGAAGAGAGTAAGATGGAGAAGGGTGGACAGGAAAACATTCCTTGCCCCAAAAAAGAGTATCTAAGAACTAAGGTCAAGAAAGAATATAAACCATTTAAGGAATTCTAAGTATGAAAAATAAGAGTAAATTCTGTTAACATAAAAAGTGAACCCAACTGAAGATAAAATCAACTTCTCTAGAAAGTTGAGATATCAAACTTATTTTAGGATTTAGTTTATTTTACAATATCATTTCAAAAGTAAACTTTCTACTTAACATCTTGTCAGAATATGTACACACATAACAGCAGAAAGAATGGTTGGGGAAGGAAGTGTAGATGGGTAGATGGCAAGACTTAAGCAATTTTGGCATAAATTTTATGTGTGAGGGGTTTAAGTGTATGTCAGTGGCTCTCGCAGCCTGAGTAGAAAGAAAGAAATTGGTTATTAGAGCAAAGCAACTATGAGTATGTAATTATGAATACCCTGGTACTCATAAATTTATAAATCAACACAGTACTCAAAAACTATTATTTTACTATATATATTAATGATGCCATTTAAAAATTCTAAGCATAAAAGAAAAATATTCAGGTTTTTTATTTAGTATTTTTTTACTGTACACCTAAAAATGGTGAATTTGACTTCACATAAATTAGATCTCAATAAATCTGACCTTTAAAAATTCTTATTTAATTACAAATTTACACATGTATGTAATTTTCATAAAGGAATAAAGGTAACTAAGCATGCCATTTTTAGAGCATTAGTTTTATTTTTCAATTTGGCTTTCCCCCATTCTTCTCTCTTCCTTTACCTCCACTTATATTTTTCTATCCTCAAAAGGTAACCAGTGGCATACGCTGTATTCTTCCATATTTTTCCCTAAGCATTTCCAATAAAATAATAACATTTATATATTCCCACATATTTATGTTATTTTGGGTCATTATTGGTTTTTTAAATAGGATTACATTAAAAATAACGTCTGCACCTTGCTTTTTCTCATTCTGCAAATTCATCATAAAAATTCCAACATGGCGGGGCCTCCCTGGTGGCGTAGTGATTAAGAATCTGCCTGCCAAGGCAGGGGACATGGGTTTGAGCCCTAGTCCAGGAAGATCCCACATGCCGCGGAGCAGCTAAGCCCGTGTGCCACAACTACTGAGCCTGTGCTCTAGAGCCTGCGAGCCACAACTACTGAGCCCATGCACCTAGAGCCCGTGCTCCACAACAAAAGAAGCCACTGCAATGAGAAGCCCACACACTGCAACGAAGAGTAGACCCGCTCACCGCAACTAGAGAAAGCGGAGATAATTAAAAGTCTACAATCTATATTTTCCTTAATTTTGAATAGATGTTGCTTTTGACAAAGGCTATAACATTTTCCCATTTCCACTAGCAATGTGTGAGAATATACTTTTCAGTGTATCTCCACCAGCAATATATGTTAAGTGTTGCCAGACCAACTGATATAAAGTACTAGTCTACTGTTATTTTATTTTTCACTTACCTATCCACTAACAGGTTTGGGCCTTTTTTATATGCTTGTTGGACATTTATATCTGTTACAGTTTGAATTGCCTCTTCAGATGCTTTATCTATTTTTCTCTTCCCTATTCCTTGCTAGAATAAAGGATGCTTAGTTAGAGAAGCACCTCTATATTCATAAGCATTAACTTTGTTCCCTGTGTTCCCCCCCTTTTTTTTTTTTGCAAATCTGTTGGTCTTTTGTTCAGTCTGTGTGTATGTATCTTTTGCCAGACAAAGGTGTTTACAAAATGTTTTGTGGAAAATAAGTATGCTTTACTTGTATCTTTCCTGGATTTCACATCACATGGTTAAAAAGTCCTTCCTTTACGTATATTATATATGTTCCTCTGGTTTTTCGTTATTTTATTTTGAACTATATAGTACAAATGGAAACTACTTTTATTTGGAGTAAAAAAAAAGATTTGATATGATTTTCTTCCAAACAGATAGCTTATTATGCCAGCAACATTCATTAATATATTGACCAACATTTTAGAGAGACAACCCAGAACACAACTACACCAGACAAAAAAACCATAATAATATAATATGTAATAAATAATTATATATGTTATTACTTTAACATAAAACATGAAAATAGGAATTATCGATGTTGAATATATTTAAATTACATGTTAACCTGTATTATTTATCTCTTACCACAAAATGCTATTATTTAAACAAAGCAGTAATAGGATTAGTGAACTGTTAGAGTAGTAACTGATAGTAGTATTAATTAAACAAATATGTGTGATAAAAGTATAGCAATATTTTAGAAAGGTATCTTTCTGTCCTCTGATAAAAGTTACTTTTACTCTTTTAAAACTCTGTATTAGATATTTAAATTTTGTAGGTTATATTTAAGACACATAAATATAAGACTTTTTAAAAGAGGAACAGAAATAAGACTAATTCAACAGATAGTAAGTATATTAAATAATAAATAACAATGACATGCTTCTTTCTGTCCCATAATACAGTAGGATAATTTTATTCTCTCTTGTTTCCTTTTCCAATAATTCTTCTCTGAACTGCCTGCAGCCTGTAGAACATTGTTCTTGCCTTTTATATAGTGATAAAACTGGAAAGAGTCAAACATAAAATTCACTTTTGACTTGCAGCTCTGCTCTTATCAAGGCCACGTAACACTGATTCTGGTATCATTCATGTGTGATAACACCAAGCTAAATATACTGATAAGAGAAGTGTTTGGGCATGAAATACTTAGGAGTTTACTTATTAGCAATAGCAAGTATTTCCACTTGTAGGAATTCGTTTCCTGCTCTCCAAAAAGATGCCCGTACACTTTGATTCTACAAGCTTGCTTTTAAAGATTTGCTTTTTTTCAATCATAGCTTCTTCATCTATAAATTCATCATATAGGCTAAATATGTCCAAGATGTCCATCATTTTTAAACACTTTAAAGCACACTGCATGTCATCATAAGTTAAAGCTCTCTTTCTTAGGAAAATGGTTTTAAAGCACAGAGGTAATTTGAATTGAGAAGTCAATGCTGGAGTCTAAAGAAGTTACAGTTTAGTAAAGAAATTAAGTCCTATCTAACTCAGCTGTCCTTTTCTGGTGACGTCTTTTTTTTGGGGGGGTGGGGGGGACAGGTTCTAGAGTAGTCTTATTTCCAAATGAAAAAGTATTATTTTTTTACTATGAGATTTTGTCATAATCTACACACAAAATCGGAAAACTCAGGTGCATTCTGTTCATCGTTTCTCAGGTACCCTATGGTTTCTTCAGAAATCATCAAACAAGTTTGGAAAATAGCATATAAAGTTCTGTTTACTATAATCCTTTTCTCCATTGTCATCCTCAGTGTGTTTCCAAATTAAAGACATTCTTCTTGCCTCACACTTTGAAAATGTGATTTTAAGGCAATCCAACATTTTCACAATTACTGGTATCTTTTAGGCATATGTTTAAGGAGGCCATCTCCTTCTATGTCTATTAAACAAAAACTCTCATTTTTTCTGTACATTTTGAGGAAACAAAAACGACGTAAATTTTGTATTATGAAAGCTTTAATATCACAGGGAAGCAAATCATGCCCATTTTTGGCAGTGTTGCATACAAGGTATATAGAATACTTTGCAGATAAGATCTTTTCACTTTCTTTAATAAGAAGTTTATCCACTGAATGTAATTTGCCAAAATTTACTTTTGAAATATCTGCAGAATTTGCAGAAATATGATTAAAGCCTCTGTATTTGGACAAGATATCAGTAGATTTTAGTTTTATGCTTTCTGCAGCTTATTAAAATCTTCGTAGAAAGCAAGAATATGATTTGACACTACCTTTTTAAAGTTAAAGTTCCTAAGAACTGGAGGGATTATTTTTTGTTGCCATTATGTGACATATAACTCTACTGTAGAAAGCACTATCATTCAGGTAAAGTCTGAAAGAATCAGCTCTATACTGTAAAGAACCAATTCATCTGCTATCAAAATTTCCTCCTTTTGTTTTCCCATAGTGCATTTTATTTGAAACCTCAGAATCGGGAAAAATAGCTTTACTCAGTTTCATAGAGCTATCGGGAACAGTACAATGAAGTATGTTTGTTCATGTGGTATGCCCAAACTAATTCAGCAGCTGCTATTTTCAGCTGGGCATTGGTGTCTTTGGGGAGACACAAAAACTTTTGATTGATTTAGAAGTATTGCCTGTCTCATCCCCAGTTTGTGAAATTCAGTCTCCCAGTTGCGTGCTTTCACATTTCCTTTTCCATCACACCTAATGCCGGATTCTTTTCTGCATATTATGTAGTATGCTGTTCTGGTTATTTACCTCCCTAATTCAATTATTTGTAGCCTGCTCTCTGTCATAAGACAAATTAGTCATTTAGCCTTCTTTTTCATTGATGTCTGGGTCAGGTGGTGTTAGTATTATAATCATTCTCATTTTCATCATCTGAACTCTTAAAAAAATGATCACAGGATTCACAGTGTTTAAAATTAAATTAGCATCGTCTTTACAATACCAAGAATAACAGTCAATCCACAGGTGAAGGACTGTTAACGCCCATGATTACAATGCACTTAAACTGCACACTTAAGTCTTAGCACTCACAGTGATACAACGACAGATGATTCATTAATGTACAGCAAGTTGAGAACGTCCACAGTCAGGGGAAAATAGTGACAGCCACTGCAGAAGGCAGATAATCCCTGTTATATTCAACTGCTACAAAAATAGTAGCTTTCAACCCCTATCTTTTAAGCTGCTGTATGAATTTTGTACTTTCCCCCCAACCTCTTGTACCCTACTACCAAAAACTGGACTTTTTGTCTCCCAGTATGGCTTCCCTTGACATAGACTTTTCATTACTGCAACTGAGGCATCTCAGGTGACCTGGGACAGTTGTCACCCTAGTTAATCATTTGAGCTTACAGGACATTTGTGAGCATTTTCTCTTTTAATTCATCTGTTCAGTTTTTTGGGTGAGAAATAGATCTTTTTAGACTCACAGTAGAATCTGGTCAGGTGTTCTTTTTATTTTTCTTTTAAAATTGGAAACTACACTACACTACTGGGTTATTACCCCCAGCTGTGTTCTACTTGTTCTGATTCATCTTTCCCTAACTGTGGTATTCACTATACAGGGAGTTATTTTTCTTTGTCAGCTCAAGGGGGCTCAGATAGGATTGTTGGATTATCCTAGGTATTGGTAGTTTTGCTGACTGCAGAAGGTGAAATGTCCTCTCTCCTCATAGGCCCGCAGTATAGAGAGACTGATTCACGAATCCTTCTTCTCAGGGTTCACTGGGCTTCTATTCTGTCCCAAGCTCCAGAACTGGGAGGTCACTGCCCACCCACTCAACTCTTTCCTGACCAATATAAAGGCAACAGAACAGATATATTCATGGGGACAAATATTTAAGGAAGGAGGGCAGGAGGACGTAAGGTCCACAGATCTCTGTGAACCAGGCACTTCCCCAAACTTAGTTTCTTCACTGCCTTCCCTGGAGGTTCCACTGGTTTTCTCAGACACTCACCCAACCAGAAGGAGAGAATTACCACACACAGTTATCCAGAACTCCAAGCCTTACTAGCCTTTAGTCTTCTGGACTCTAGCAGCCATTTGTTTCCAGAGGAAGTTGTCAGCGAGGGGAAGGAAGCTGTGTTTAGTTTTCACATTCCCAGAATGCTTTAAAACACTTAAAAATATTTTTTTTATTCTAGTAACCTCAAAGGAAGAAAAGCAAGAGGTAGAGGTAGACATACTGCTTCTTTTCCAGGTTAAAAAATATTTTATAAATAAGCCAATACTTAAACATTCATATCTTTCTTGTGAACATTTGTGCCACATGGTGACTATTTTGGAGCACAAATTCAAATTTCAAAATAATAACATATAAAATAGAGCAGAACAACAATTAAGGCAGTAAACAACCATATATACTTTAAAAGTCAGTGTTAAGTGCTAAAATATGGACTTGAGCATGATTTATCGTGCTGGATAAATTCAGAAGAATTGATGAATGCTGTTAAATCATTAATTTGCCCAAAGTGGGAGAGGCCACCACCTAGAACCATTTGTCATAAATATTAAAGCTACCCCATCTAAAAACCTTATGTGGGCAATAAATTATAAGGATCGCTATAGATCGATTCTGGGTTAATCATAACTCTTTGCGCCTGTAATTCACAATCACTTTATCCCCCGCTGACCATTAGTTTAATTTGTAAAGAAGTTAACAGCTTAGAGTGCAAGGATAAAATTTAGTTCTCCTACATTGTTCTCAAGCCTTTTACTTTTTATTTAGTGAGCAAAAATAATAAATTTCCATCCTGCAACCTTTATTTTAATTATAAAAAGCTCTGCTTTTGTTTCAATCCTGAAAATCAGAAATGCTTAGATAGTAATCGTCACAAAATCAACAGGCCTCAGGGGTATGGAATCATAGAAACCAGATTTTCATCCATTCCAGTGGTTTTGAAAAATAAGCAACTTGTTTTTTAAAAGCTCGACTCTTACTTATCTTAGTAGTGCAATCACATAGCATTAAAGAAGTTGCCTTTTTTTTTCATGGCTCTTGCTACATACTATGTTGCATTTGTCTTTATTTACATAAATATTATTTCTCAAACTAGACAGGCTGTGCCATGAAGACAAAAGCTACTATCTCTCGCATGTTTTTGTATTCCTATGGCAAATATCTCCCAGGAATTTATCTTTAATGTAGTGAAAAACGCACAGAAGGTGGCCTTGAGCTCAAGTTCCAAATCTACCACAAGTAATTGCTACGACTTAGAGCAAGTTCCATTACCACATCTGTGAATTAGGTGTCATAATATCAGCTGCCTCACAGTGTTGTAAAGAACAAATAAATTTATGTGTAAAGGCATTCTCAAGAGTGAGAAATGCTTTCTAAATGGAGGACAGATATTCCTTCTTCAGTAAGGGGAATTCTTATGCTTTGGTTTAAATATCACCTTTCCATAATTATTCCCACTGAATTTCTTTTTAATAAAAAGGGATCATCATCACTGTCTCCCTGAAGTTATAGATTTTGAAGTGAACTTTGAAGGAATTTGATAAATTAAAGATTTGTGTGAGAAAGAATATGGTCTCCCACTTAAAACCAAAGTCGGGACTTCCCTGATGGTCCAACGGTTAAGTCTCTGTGCTCCCTGTGCACGGGGCCTGGGTTCGATCCCTGGTCAGGAAACTAGATCCCACATGCCGCAACTAAGAGTCCACATGCTGCAACTAAAGATACCACATGCCGCAACGAAGACCCCATGTGCCGCAACTAAGACCCAGCACAGCCAAATAAATGAATATTAAAAACAAAACAAAACCAAAGACATTGCGATAACAGGTAGTGATAAGTCTATTTGCTTGCAGTGTGAACTTTTGCAGTTATTACAGGAGACTGCTGCCTAATAAACTGAAAAGTGTTTTCAGCATTAGGTTGTGATGGAGATGTTGGAACAGGGGCATCCAGGACAAGGGCATTCTACAGAGGAAGACAAATATGCCATAATCCATAGAACAGTGAGGAGTACAGGTATAGGTTTTACAAATAACTTTCCCATTCTTCACTTTACTTGGCAAGAAACGCAAATATTTGAGAAAATAACATTGAATGTTTACAGTTCTTCACCTGACAAATGGAAAACTGCAGAAAACTAGAAGGTTAAAAGATTGTGCCTGAGAGGGAGGAACACTCCCAAACTCATTCTACGAGGCCACCATCACCCTGATACCAAGGCAAAGATACTACAAAAACAGAAAATTACAGGCCAATATCACTGATGAACATAGATGCAGAAATCCTCAACAAAATACTAGCAGACAGAATCCAGCAGCACATTAAAAGGATCATACACCATGATCAAGTGGGGTTTGTCCCAGGAATTCAAGGATTCTTCAATATACGCAAATCAATCAGTGTGATAAACCATATTAACAAATTGAAGGAGAAAATCCATATGATCATCTCAATAGATGCAGAAAAAGCTTTTGACAAAATTCAACATCGATTTACGATAAAAACACTCCAAAAAGTGGGCATAGAGGGAACTGACCTCAACATAATAAAGGCCATATGTTACAAACCCAGAGCCAACATCATTCTCAATGGTGAAAACTTGAAACCACTTCCCCTAAGATCAGGAACAAGACAGATTGCCCACTCTCACCACCATTATTCAATATAGTTTTGGAGGTTTTAACCACAGCAATCAGAGATGAAAAGGAAATAAAAGGAATCCAAATCGGAAAAGAAGTAAAACTGTCATCAGACATTTCTCCAAAGAAGATGTACAGATTGCCAACAAACACATAAATGGATGCCCAACATCACTAATCATTAGAGAAATGCAAATCAAAGCTACAGTGAGGTATCACCTCACACCAGTCAGAATGGCCATCATCAAAATGTCTACAGACAATAAATGCTGGAGAGGGTGTGGTGAAAAGGGACCCCTCTTGCACTGTTGGTGGGAATGTAAATTGATACAGCCACTATGGAGAACAGTATGGAGGTTCTTTAAAAAACTAAAAATACAACTACCATACGACCCAGCAATCCCACTACTGGGCATATACCCTGAGAAAGCTATAATTCAAAAAGAGTCATGCACCATAATGTTAATTGCACCTCTGTTTACAATAGCCAGGACATGGAAGCAACCTAAGTGTCCATCTACAGATGAATGGATAAAGAAGATGTGACACATGAATACAATGTAATATTACTCAGCCATGAAAAGGAACAAAAGTGAGTCATTTGTAGTGACGTGGATGGACCTAGAGTCTGTCATAGAGAGTGAAGTAAGTCAGAAAGAGGAGAGCAAATACCATGTGCTAACACATGTATATGGAATCTAAAAAAAAAAAAATTGTTCTGAAGAACCTAGGGGCAGGATAAGAATAAAGACTTAGACGTAGAGAATGGACTTGCGGACACAGGGAGGGGGAAGGGTAAGCTGAGACGAAGTGAGAGAGTGGCATTGACATATATATACTACCAAATGTAAAATAGCTAGTGGGAAGCAGCTGCATAGCACAGGGAGACCAGCTCGGTGCTTTGTGACCACCTATATGGGTGAGATAGGGAGGGTTGGCGGGAGACACAAGAGGGAGGGGATATGGAGATATATGTATACATATAGCTCATTCACTTTGTTATACAGCACCAACTCACACAACAATGTAAAGCAATTATACTCCATAAAGATGTTAAAAAAGAGAATTGTGCATGAACAAGAAATGGTCACCAAAGGGTATCTCTATTCAATCAGTTAGGCATTAAAGATAAGGAACTTAAATAAATATTTGGGGGTTTCTTGTACAACTATTTCAGTTACCAGAATATTTGAGCAGGCTGTCCTGATTCCCCCCCACCCCACCAATGAAAATTAAATTCCCCTTCCTTTAAGCAACTTTAACACTTCGAGCTTCTTTCATGGTACTTACCATAAAATACATTGTGTTACAGCAATTTAGTACTTGATTTATCTCCACTACTGAGTTGTAAACAGCTTGAGAGCAGAGGCCAAAATCTTACTCACCTTTATATACCTTACAGATCCCTTTAGGATCTTAAAATTAATGCACAATGATTATTAGTAAAGTGAAATTCAAAGAAAGATTTCTGTAGAAATATTGTAGAAGTGGAACAAAACCTAGCTCCTGGCATGATCTTGGTAGTGAGTAATCCACCACAGGCTATTGGTATCTTGGCACTATTATGAGGACACAAGTTTTGAGCGTCAGTAGCTACCATGGTCTGTCTGTCAATCATCACAGCATTCTGGGAACCAGGAATTAATAATATTGGAGGTAGATGCCATTATGGATTCCTTTCCTTCCTTACAAACGAGGTCTGGAATATGTTGATGACATGGAGCTCCCAGATACACTTTTGCCCTCTGTTTGACCTGTATGAATTACTCTGCTGGCATGGAATTCACTGGTAAATAAATTGATGGCCCACAGTTCAACTGCTTATTCAAACATGACCTCAACAACAAAGACTAGTTTAAGTAACATCAATCAGCTATTCAGATGGACTGAAAATTTCCCAGGCCAAACCTTCAATTATTATTCTGTTGAAAGTGATTTTAGGTTTTGTTGATGAGTATATTCTAGTTTTAATTTATTGTTTAAAAAACATCCAAAGGACAGTGATTATATGTTTTAGTAGATGAAAAAGGCCAGGGATAGTTTGGGTTACTATGCAGCATTTCATGGGCCTTGCTGCAGATGGTAATCCTACTGTTTTGTTTTTCTTCTGCACTTTTTTTTTTATACAGCAGGTTTTTATCAGTTATCTATTTTATACCTATTAGAGTATACATGTCAATCCCAATCTCCCAATTCATCCCACCACCACCACTACCACCCCACCCCACTTCCCCCCCTTGGTGTCCATACGTTCTCTACATCTGTGTCTCTATTTCTGCCTTGCAAACCAGTTCATCTGTACCATCTTTCTAAATTCCACATGTATCAGTTAATATATGATATTTGTTGTTCTCTTTCTGACTTACTTCACTCTGCATGACAGTCTCTAGGTCCATCAACATCTGTACAAATGACACAATTTCATTTCTATTTATGGCTGAGTAATATTCCATTGTATATATATACCACATCTTCTTTATCCATTCATCTGTTGATGGGCATTTAGGTTTGTTCCATGTCCTAGCTATTGTAAAGAGTGCTGCAGTGAACTTTGGGGTGCAAGTGTCTTTTTAAATTATGGTTTTCTCTGGGTATATGCCCAGTAGTGGGATTGCTGGGTCATATGGTAATTCTACTTTTAGTTTTTTAAGGAACCTCCATACTGTTCTCCATAGTGGCTGTATCAACTTACATTCCCACCAGTAGTGCAAGAGGGTCCCCTTTTCTCCACACCCTCTTCAGCATTTGTTGTTTGTAGATTTTCTGATAATGCCCATTCTAACCGGTGTGAGGTGATAGCTCATTGTAGTTTTGATTTGTATTTCTCTAATAATTAGTGATGTTGAGCAGCTTTCCATGTGTTTGTTGACAATCTGTATATCTTCTTTGGAGAAATGTCTATTTAGGTCTTCTGCCCATCTTTTAATTGGGTTGTTTGTTGTTTTTAATATTTAGCTGCATGAGCCTTTTATATATTCTGGAGATTAATCCTTTGTCTGTTGATTCGTTTGCAAATGCTTTCTCCCATTCTGAAGGTTGTCTTATAATCCTGTTTATAGTTTCCTCTCCTGTGCAAAAGCTTTTAAGTTTCATTAGGTCCCATTTGTTTATTTTTGTTTTTATTTCCATTACTCTAGGAGGTGGGTTAAAAAAGACTCTTGCTGTGATTTATGTCACAGAGTGTTCTTCCTATGTTTTCCTCTAAGAGGTTTACAGTGTCCAGTCTTACATTTAGGTCTTTAATCCATTTTGAGTTTATTTTTGTGTATGGTGTTAGGGAGTGTTCTAATTTCATTCTTTTACATGTAGCTGTCCAGTTTTTCCAGCACCACTTATTGAAGAGACTGTCTTTTCTCCATTGTATATCATTGCCTCCTTTGTCATAGATTAGTTGACCTTAGTTGTGTGGGTTTATCTCTGGGGTTTCTCTCCTGTTCCATTGATCTATACTTCTGTTTTTGTGCTGGTACCATATTGTCTTGATTACTGTAGCTTTGTAGTATAGTCTGAAGCCAGTAAGTCTGATTCCTCCAGCTCGTTATTTTCCCTCAAGATTGCTTTGGCTATTAGGGGTCTTTTGTGTCTCCATAAAAATTTTAAGGTTTTTTGTCTAGTTGTTTAAAAAATGCCATTGGTAATTTGATAAGGATTGCATTGAGTCTGCAGCTTGCTTGGGTAGTATTGTCATTTTCATAATATTGATTCTTCCAATCCAAGAACATAGTATATCTCTCCATCTATTTGTGTCATCTTTGATTTCTTTCATCAGGGTGTTATAGTTTTTACATACAGGTCTTTTACCTCCTTAGGTTGGTTTATTCCTAGGTATTTTATTATTTTAGTTGCAGTGGTAAATGGGAGTGTTTCCTTAATTTCTCTCTCAGATTGTTCATTGTTAGTGTATAGGAATGCAAGAAATTTCTCTGCATTAGTTTTGTATCCTGCTACTTTACCCAATTCATTGGTTAGCTCTAGTAGTTTTCCTGGTAGCATCTTTAGGATTATCTATGTATAGTATCGTGTCATCTGCAAACAGTGACACTTTTACTTCTTTTCCAATTTGTATTCCTTTTATTTCTTTTTCTTCTCTGATTGCCATGGCTAGGACTTCCAAAATTATGTTGAATAATATTGGTGAATGTGGACATTTTGTCTTGTTCCTGATCTTACAGGAAATGCTTTCATTTCTTCACCATTGGGAATAATGTTTGCTGTGGGTTTGTCGTATATGGCCTTTATTATGTTGAGGTAGGTTCCCTCTATGCCCACTTTCTGGAGAGTTTTTATCATAACTGGGTGTTGAATTTTGTCAAAAGCTTTTTCTGTATCTATTGAGATGATCATATGGTTTTTCTCCTTTAATTGGTTAATGCAGTGTATCACGTTGATTCATTTGCGTATATCGAAGAATCCTTGCATCCCTGAGATAAATCCCACTTGATCGTGGTGTATGATCCTTTTAATGTGCTTTTGGATTCTGTTTGGTAGTATTTTGTTGAGGATTTTTGCATCTATATTCATCAGTGATATTGGTCTGTAATTTTCTTTTTTTGTAGTAACTCTGTCTGGTTTTGGTAGCAGGATGATGGTGGCCTTGTAGAATGAGTTTGGGAGTATTCCTTCCTCTGCAGTTTTTTGGAAGAGTTTGAGAAAGATGGGTGTTAGCTCTTCTCTAAATGTTTGATAGAATTCACCTGTGAAACCATCTGCTCCTGGACTTTGTTGGAAGATTTTTAATCACAGTTTCAATTTCATTACTTGTGATTGGTCTGTTCATATTTTTTATTTCTTCATGGTTCAGTCTTGGAAGGTTATGCCTTTCTAAGAATTTGTCCATTTCTTCCAGGTTGTCCATTTTATTGGCATAGAGTTGCCTGTAGTAGTCTCTTATGATGCTTTGTATTTCTGTGGTGTCTGTTGTAACTTCTCCTTTTACATTTCTAATTTTATTGATTTGAGTCCTCTCCCTCTTTTTCTTGATAAGTCTGGCTAAAGGTTTATCAATTTTGTTTATCTTCTCAAAGAACCAGCTTTTAGTTTTATTGATCTTTGCTATTGTTTTCTTTGTTTCTATTTCATTTATTTCTGCTCCGACCTTATGATTTCTTTCATTCTGCTAACTTTGGGTTCTGTTTTTTCTTCTTCCTCTATTTCCTTTTGGTGTAGGATTAGATTGTTTCTTTGAGATTTTTCTAGTTTCTTGAGGTAAGATTGTATTGCTATTAACTTCCCTCTTAGAACTGCTTTTGCTGCATTCCATAGGTTTTGGATCATCGTGTTTTTGTTGTCATTTGTCTCTAGGTATTTTTTGATTTCCTCTTTTATTTCTTCACTGATCTCCTGGTTATTTAGTAATGTATTGTTTACCCTCCATGTGTTTGTGTTTTTTACTTTTTTTCCCTGTAATTTGTCTCTAATCTCATAACATTGTGGTTGGAAAAGATGCTTGATATGATTTCAATTTTCTCAAATTTACCAAGGCTTGCATTGTGACCCAAGATGTGATCTATCCTGGAGAATGTTCCGTTTGCACTTGAGAAGAAAGTGTAATCTGCTCTTTTCGGATGGAATGTCCTATAAATATCAATTAAATCTCTCTGGTCTATTGTGTCATTTAAAGTTTGTGTTTCCTTCTTAATTTTCTGTCTGAATGATCTGTCCATTGGTGTAAGTGAGGTGTTAAAGTCCCCCACTATTGTTGTGTTACTGTCGATTTCCTCTTTTATAGCTGTTAGCAGTTGCCTTATGTATTGAGGCACTTCTATGTTGTGTGCATATATGTTTATAATTGTTATATCTTCTTCTTCGATTGATCCCTTGATCATTATGTTGCGTCCTTCCTTGTCTCTTGTAACATTCTTTATTTTAAAGTCCATTTTGTCTGATATGAGTATTGCTACTCCAGCTTTCTTTTGATTTCCATTTGCATGGAATATCTTTTTCCATCCCCTCACTTTCAGTCTGTAGGTGTCCCTAGGTCTGAAGTGGGTGTCTTGTAGACAGCATATATATTGGTCTTATTTTTTTATCCATTCAGTGAGCCTGTGTCTTTTGGTTAGAGCATTTAATCTATTCACATTTAAGGTAATTATCGAATTGTCAATATGTATGTTCCTATTACCATTTTCTTAATTGTTTTGGTATGTTTTTGTAGATCCTTTTCGTCTCTTGTGTTTCCAAGTTAGAGAAGTTCCTTTAGCATTTGTTGTAGAGCTGGTTTTGTGGTGCTGAATTCTCTTAGCTTTTCCTTATCTGAAAAGCTTTTGATTTCTCTCTCGAATCTGAATGAGATCCTTACTGGGTAGAGTAATCTTGGTTATAGGTTCTTCCCTTTCGTCACTTTAAATATTTCATGCCACTGCCTTCTGGCTTGTAGAGTTTCTGCTGAGAAATCAGCTGTTAACCTTATGGGAGTTCCCTTATACGTTGTCATTTTTCCCTTGTTGCTTTTAATAGTTTTTCTTTGTCTTTAATTTTTGTCAGTTTGATTACTATGTGTCTCGGCGTGTTTCTCATTGGGGTTATCCTGCCTGGGACTCTCTGTGCTCCTGGACTTGGGTGGCTATTTCCGTGCCCATGTTAGGGAAGTTTTTGACTATAATCTCTTCAAATATTTTCTTGTGTCCTTTCTTTCTCTCTTCTCCTTTTGGGACCCCTGTAATGCGAATGTTGGTGTGTTTATTGTTGTCACAGAGGTCTCTTAGACTGTCTTCATTTCTTTTCATTCTTTTTTCTTTATTCTCTTCCATGACAGTGAATTCCACCATTCTGTCTTCCAGTTCACTTATCCGTTCTTCTGCCTCAGTTATTCTGCTATTGATTCCTTCTAGGGTCTTTTTCCTTTCAGTTATTGTATTATTCCTCTCTGTTTCTTTGTTCATTATTCTAGGTCTTTGTTAAACATTTCTTGCATCTTCTTGATCTTTGACTCAATTCTTTTTCTGAGGTCCTGGATCATCTTCACTATCATTATTCTGAATTCTTTTTCTTGATGGTTGCCTATCTCCACTTCGTTTAGTTGTTTTACTGGGGTTTTATCTTGTTCTTTCATCTGGTACATAGTCCTCTGCCTTTTCATTTTGTCTGTCTGTGAGTCTTTCATTTTGTCTTTCTGTGAGTGTGGTTTTCATTCCACAGGATGCAGGACTGTAGTTCTTCAATCATACTGTTTTAATGGTTCTCTTTTCTTAAACGCATTCATAATGCTTTGTAACATTAGAATTACTAGACACATGTATATAATGGCAATGATAATGTTACCATATGCAAAGTTGTCTGCAGTTCACAAAGCATTAACAACAATGCTAGAACACTTTTATAATAGCAAAGCAACATGTCTCCAACTGGGGAGGTCCCCGGATGGTTGTAAAGAAGCTGCAAGGGGATCCAGGAGGCCAGAGTGGCTGTTTGAAACAGAAGAAAATAGCAAAAATCAAAGTAGGTTGCTAGAGGAGGCTTCAAGGTCACTCCTATCTCTCTGTTACTGTGTAGGTGTAGACCCAGAAAGCTAAAATAGAAGGTATGAAAGTTGTTGTTGAGGGGTAGCAGAATATGCCACCCCAAAATATGCAACATTGATATATTATTTCGAGCTGCAGACACTTGAAAAACAGCAAATGCAGGGACAGGCTTTCTCTGAACTCCATTTATTTACCGAAAGATAAGTCCTCAAAAAGGAACTCAATTGTCATAAATTCTCTCCTCACGAGTTTCATCAACCAGGGAATATTGACTCATCACAGAAGAGACTAGAAGTCAACACCACACCCAGACAAGCTTTTGTCACAAACTATCATACCACCCTTCTGTTCTTCTAAAGGCCATTCATCTTTGCTAAAAATCATTCACTCTCTCCTAAATGCCTATATCCCCCTTCCCATTCCCTATTGAGGTGGTATTTAATCCTGAATTCTAACTCACTTCTTTGAATTACTCAATTTTTCCTGGGCATCTCCCTTGTATATAGGAGGCACATATGTTGATAAACTTCTGTTTGTTCTTCTCTTCTTAATCTGTCTTTCAGTACAGAGGTCTCACTCAGCTAAGAACTCCTTCCCTACAGTGACTAGTGCAAAAGATCAGAGAGAGCAAGGGACTGTGGGATGACTATGCAGATATGAGTAATCAATGTAGAGGAAGCTTAACCAAGTATTTTACCCCTCCCACACAAACATTCCCAGAATATGTCAGTTTTTATAATTATATCAAGCCTCATGTTTAAAAGTTTTCCTCATTATATTACTTATTTTTAATCAAAAACATTTTATTTAAAAATCGGTGTTCATATGATGGTCAACTTTCAAGACTGTTAAAATGCATATTCCCAGGCCGCAAACACCAAACATTCCAATGCAATAAGTTTGGGGTTGGGTGTGAAGTTTACATTTTTTAACACAAAAATCCCCTGGTAATTCTAATTCTAATAGCATCACATTTTGAGAAACACTGACCCATAGTACCTAACAGAGTGCCTAGGATACGGTAGACACTCCATGAATAGTTACATTGAATGATTTCTTTTATCTGTTTCAAGATCCCATGGTTTGGCTGGGGTTCACTCCCAACAAAGATAAATATCCACTGAGCACAGTAAACTGGTCTGAAGATTTTAGACCATATTTCATGCAAAACTTTTTATCGAGTATCTGATACTGGCCTGGTCTAAGCAAATATATTAAAAAGGCAGTATAGTTGTCCTTCAGTATTTGCAGGGGATTAGTTCCAGGACCCCCAAAATCCAGGGATGCTCAAGTCCCTTATATAAAATCATATAGTATTTGCATATAACCTACACATATCCTCCCATGTACTTTTAAGTCATCTCTAGATTACTTATCATACCTAATACAATATAAATGTGATGTAAATAGTTGCAAATACAATGTAAATGCTACGTAAATAGTTGCAGGCATACAGCAAATTCAACCTCCAACTTAATCTGGGATAAATCTTTTTGGAACTTTCTGGAATTTTATTTTTTGAATATTTTCTGTCTGTAGTTGGGTGAATCCATGGATGCAAAACCCATGGATACAGAGGGCTGAGTTAAATGTATCAAATAATTATTTATATTTTCTTTCTCTACATTTATGTTTAGATATCCTATTCTTTTTCCAATATCAGAAAATACAGTCTTACATGTTCTTCCAGTTTTGTGGATTTTTAAAATTTGGGTTCTCTGTCCATTATAATTAATGTTTTACACTATAGGAAGTTATTTTGTATATGGTGTGACATAGTGCTTTGATATTGACCTTTTAAAATAATCACTATCTTTTAAAAAATATTTCTTATTTGCCACACTGATTTGGACTGCGGTCTTTGTAATACAGTCTATATATGACATTTGTATACTTTTATCAGTTCTGTAAGCTTTTATGTCTATTCTGCCAATTTTCTATTCTCAAAGAATTTCTGTGCTATTTTATTTTTAAGCTTTATAGCATGTTTCACTATTTAGTATTCTAAGTCTCCAGTCATTTTTTATTTTCAAATTTTTTTGCTATTTTCATCTATTTTCTTCCAAGTAAATATGCAAAGATTTTAATGAGTCCTAAGACATTCTTTGGACATTTTGCTTAGATTGCATTAAGTATCAAATAACATGAGGAAAATTGACATTTCTTTTACAATTGTGCATCCATTCTTTTAGGAATATGTTACATCTTATCTAGAAATGAGTTCAAGTCTTCTTCAGTCAAGTGTTGAAGATTTCTATATACCATCCTACTCATTTATGGTTAAATTTATTCCTAGATATTTGTATTTAGTGTAAATGGATATTTTTAGTCAAATTATATATTATCTCTTATTGATGTGTTAATAGAAAAGCAGTTGATTTTCATATATCTATTTATAACCAATCTATATGTTGAAATCTTTCTTTTTTTTTGTTTTTAATTGGGGTATAGTTGCTTTACAATGTTGTGTTTCTGCTGTACAATGAAGTGAATCAGCTATATGTATACATATATCCCCTCCCTCTTGGATCTCCCTCCCACCCCCACCCATCCCACCCATCTAGGTCACCACAGAGCACCAAGCTGAGCTCCCTGCACTATACAGCTGGTTCCCACTAGCTATCTGTTTTACACATAGCAGTGCACATACGTCAATCCCAATCTCCCAATTCATCCCACCCCCCACACCTGCAACGTGTCCATATGTCCATTTCCTACATCTGCATCTCTATTCCTGCCCTGAAAATAGGTTCATCTGTACCATTTTTCTAGATTCCACACACATGTGTTAATATACGATATTTGTTTTTCTCTTTCTGACTTACTTCACTCTGTATGACAGACTCTAGGTCCAACCACATCTCTACAAATTACCCAATTTTGTTCCTTTTCATGGCTGAGTAATATTACATTGTATATATGTACCAACATCTCCATTTTGTATTATTTTTTCCATTGATTCTTGTGGACTTCATAAGTATGTCATCAAATAATAATTTTGTCCCAATAGCTTGAAATCAGAATTTGTCTCCTGCTTTATTGCATAGGCTAAAATGATCACAATCATGTTAAGTTTGGGGGGGTATAGTAGGCACCATTTTCTTGGCTTTGATTGTAGTGCCATTAGAGTTTCAGTTTCCAAAAGATGTGTTGCTTGTTTGAGGTAGTTATTCTATTCTATACATCATTAAAGAAGAAACTTTTTATTTGTGCATTACTAGATAGGTACGTAGATAGATAGATAGATAGATAGATAGATAGATAGATAGATAGGAGATAAGTAATGGTTTTCAGTTTTGTCAAATATCTTTTTGGTGTCTGTTGAAAGATCATTTAAAAATTTTATAAAGCCTCATTTATAATATATATTATCCCAATAACTTTCCTAATACTGAAGCAGTGTTGATAGTTTTTGTTTAATAATGCTACATTTTTCTTCTACTATACCATGAAAATCAGTTTGCTGATATTTTGGGGAAAACAAGACTGAGATTTTTGGAGGTTTCTCATATTTTAGTATCAAGGTTAATTTAGCTCTTTCTTTGTGCTAGAGACATTTTTACTTCTACTTGAGAAAATTTGGCAATTTCTCTTTTTCCAGGAAATTATCAACATTATTGACATTTTAATTTTATTCCTATGGAATCATGCATACAATTATTTTTGAACATCTTTCTGAATATTTTATTTCATTTCCAGTTTCTAACTATCTGTATTTTTAACTTTATTGATGTACAACTGCCCAAAAAACTATATATATTTAAGGTACACAACTTGATGTTTTGATCTAAGTATACATTGTGAAATGATCACCACAATGAGGCTGATCAACACATCCATCATCTCACATAGTTACGGTTTCTGGTCAAAAGGACACTTAAGATATACCCTCTTAGCAAATTTCAGATATGTAATACCATGTATTGTTAACTCTACTCACCGTGCTGTATGTTAAATCTCCAGAATGTATTCATCTTGCATAACTGAGATTTTGTATCCTTTGACCCCCATCTCCCCATTTCTCCCACCTCCCAGCCCCCATCAACCACCATTCTACTCTGTGCTTCTGTGAGTCTGACTATTTTAGATTCCACATGTAAGTGGGGTCATGTAGTGTTTGTCTTTCTGTGTCTGGTTTATTTCACTTAGCATAATGTCCTCTGGGTTCATCCATGTTGTTGCAAATGGCAGAATTTCCTTCTTGTTGAAAGATGAATAATATTCCATTGTATATTCATTATTATTTATCCATTTTCTTTACCCATTCATCTGTTGATGAACATTTAAGTTGTTTCTGTATCTTGGCTATTATGCATAATGCTGTGATGACCCTGGGAGTGCATATATATCTTTGAGATCCTGATTTCATTTCTTTTGGATATATACCCGATCATATGGTAGTTCTGTTTTTATTTTTTTTGAGGAGCCTCCCTACTAGCTGTAACAATTTACACCCCAACAACAGGGTACAAGGAGTCCCTTTTCTCCATCTTCTCACTTAGTCTTGTCATTTCATTTCAAATGACATGTCATGTCATTTTTGGTAATAGCCATTCTAACAAGTTTGAGATGATATCTCATTGTGCTTTTGATTTGCATTTCCCTGATGATTAGTAATATTGAGCACCTTTTCATGTATCTTTTGGCCTTTTGTATGTCTTCTTTTGAGAAATGTCCCTTTCCCATTTTTTAATCAAGTTTTATGTTTTTGCTATGGAGTCGTAGGAGTTCCCTATATATATTTTTTTGACATTAACCTCTTATCAGATATATAGTTTGCAAATATTTTTTTACCATTCTATAGCCTGCCTTTTCACTCTGTTGATTATTTCATTTGCTGTGCAGAAGCTTTTTAGTTTGATAGCTCATTTGTCTGTTTTTGCTTTTGTTTCCTATGTTTTTGATCATGTCATATCCAAAAATCATTATCCAGACAAATGTCAAGATGCTTTTACCCTGTGTTTTCTCCTAGGAATTTTACAGTTTCAGGTCCTATGCTTAACTCTTTAATCCATTTTGAGTTGATTTTTGTATATGGTGTGAGATAGGATTCCAAGCTCATTTCCTCTGTGTGGATATCCAGTTTTCCCAGCTTCATTTATTGAAGAGATTATCCTGTCCCTATTATGTGTTCTTGGCATCCTTTCAGAAGATTAGTTGACCATAAGTGTTGGATCTGTTTCTGGGATCTCTATTTTGCTCCCTTGATCTATATGTTTGTTTTTATGCCAGTACCATAGTGTTTCAATTACTATAGCTTTGCAACATATTTTAAAATCAGGAGACATGATGCCTCCAGCTTTGTTCTTCTTGCTCAAGATTACTTTGGTAATCTTGGGTCTTTTGTGGTTACATATGAATTTTAGGATTGTTTTTTCTATTTCTGTAAAGAATGCCATTGGAATTTTGATAGGGATTTTATTGAATCTGTATATCACTTTGGGTAGTCAGGATATTTTAACAATATTTTTCCAATCCATGAACATAAGATGTTTTTCCATTTATCTTTGTCCTCTTTAATTCCCTTCATTACTGTAATTTTCACTGTACAAATCTTTCACCTCTTTGATTTAGTTTCTTCTATTCTTTTTGTTGTTTTGTAAATGGGATTTTCTTAATTTCCTTTTCAGATAGTTCATTGTTTGTGTATAGAAATGCCACAATGTTTTGTATGTTTATTTTGTGTCCTGTAACTTGACTGAATGTGTTTATTAGTTTTAGTAGTTTTTTGTATACTCTTTAGGATTTTCTACACATATGATCATGTCATCTGCAAATAGAGATAATTTCACTTCTTCCTTTCAAATGTGGATTTTTTTTCTTGTCTAATTACTCTGGCTAGAACTTCCAGTACTGTATTGAAGTGGTGAGAATGGACATCCTTACCTGTTACCTTTACATATCTGGAGCAGAGTCCACAGGGAAATAGGGCTGCTTCTAGGACTGCAGCCAGGACCACAGTTAACCAACCGGCCACTGGGGTACAGGCCTACCTTCTGAAAGCATTTTTGGTCAGTTTTAGACTCCACCAGAGTTTTGCAGCCTGGGTCCCAAGGCTCACACAAAGGCACTTTTGTCTGTGGATGGCTGCTAAATTGTCGTTTCTCTGGGGTTATGAAGGTGAGGGACCTCCTATTCACCCATTTTGCTGACATTATTCCCTCTACCTGTACATATACATTTTTTCTTTTTCCCTAATCAGATTTACCAAGAAATTACTTTCCCCTCAAATAAATAAATAAGCAAATAAACAAACAATATTTGATTTAATTATTAGTTCTGTTTATTTTATGAATTCATTAAGTTCTGTATATGTAATAATTTTCTAAATTAACTTTATTAATATCAGTATTTATTTTTGATAAAATTTTGACTTAGGTTACTGAGGGAAAAAAAGATAATCACTAAAAGATATTGTAAACAACCCAGAATAAAGTCATGTTCCCTACATGGTGACAGACAAGGTTGTATAATTATTTTTTTCCTTATCGCAATGCCCACCAAGTTTGGCTACAAGATTACCATAGGTCACACTTGGCAACAGATTAACTTAGAAGGACAAGAAATGTATCTTGCCAGCAGGCCAGTGTTAGTTATTTCTCTTCAGTGTGAGTTTTACTTGCAGAATTCATTTAGAATATACATCACAGGCAAGAAGATGATACCCATATTGGGTGGGTGCAAAAGCCTATCTGGCTTGGAAGCCTAATAATCCAAAGGAGTCAATATCTCTTGTAACAACTCCAAAAGCACAATTTCCAGGGTCCCCAAAGACACAAGGCCAGCTATAAGAATTACTGCACTCAGAGAAGCTCAATGACATGGTTTCCTTTCCTGCATTTACTGTTCTCCCAGTTCAGATGACATTTACTACTCAGGCGTCATTTTACATTCCAACTTTATTACATTTCCAAGAGAACAGAGCTGTAAATTAACCAGAAGCCAAATTCTCATGCAGAATAGGTGTTTAGTCTGAAATACAGGTCCTATTAATTTTTTGCACAATTAAATATATACCAATGTAACCTTTTTTATCCTGTCTATATGACTTAAAATTCCAACCTTAAATCCTATTTTCTTCTTTTGTTCTCCATATTTGCACAGGTAAAATATGGAAATTATGCTTTTGTATGGGATGCAGCTGTATTGGAATACGTGGCTATCAATGACCCAGACTGCTCCTTTTACACCATTGGGAATACTGTTGCTGATCGAGGATATGGAATTGCATTGCAGCATGGCAGTCCTTACCGGGATGTTTTTTCACAAAGGTAAGATTTGTGTGTGGTCCAAATAAGAAGAGAGGAAATATAGAAAAAGGAAAATCCACTTGGTTACTCCATTTAGTTTACTACATTTTGTTTTCTTTGTTTGGAAAGCCACAGTAAACAACAACAACAAAAGGGAATTATAAGTGATTGTTCAATAAGACATTTCCTAAAGCGTGTACTAAAGTATTATTTTTCTCATAAACAGGGAAAAGTTACTGCTGCATATAACTCGTTATTCTCAAAAAACTGATACACAAAATAAAATAAAAACTTAATTGAGTTTAGCCTCTGAATTTTTAGCGGCTAAAACTGTCATAGAGTTAGCAAAATTAATTCCTTTCTAAAAACACCAAAGCATAAAATAAACTTCAGGACCAGGTTAAAGTTTTGAAGCACATACTGATAGGGATGTTTCCATATCAATTTTGCAAAGGAAAAGAGTAAAAATTTTCGAGTCTGTCATTGGTGTCAAAGTATACGTGAAACTTTGTCATGGAAATTTAGGAGACAGTTTATTAAGAAATTATACTCATCCTAAAGTCAGAATTTTCTATTATAAGTTGTTTAAGAGAGAACATTTTAAATGTGTATTTTATATTAATGATGTAGATGAAAGACTTGGGCCTGAAAGGAATTTACAAGATCACTGCATTTTATTATCTCTACTACCAAACAAGGTTAGACCTAAGAGAGAGAAATATCTTTCAGGTAGAAGTATGTTCTGTTTGCCACTGATTTATTTGATTTATTACTAGACATTTTTGTACCTATTTTCTAAAAGCTAAAGCCAGATGAAAGAGAGCAGTACTGGGTAGTACTCTAGGTAGTACTAAAGCCCCAAATTTTAAACTATTTGAGTTGTATTCCTCCAAATTTCAAGATAACAAAAAGCCAGGCATTTTGTGTTTAACAAAACAAGTCAGTAGTCCAAATTTATGTTATAACTCTTCTGTTAGCTAACTAAAAACCTAGGCCTCTCTCTTTATCAGCAAATGAAGATATTAAATTAACTCTAGGGTCCTACATTAGTCACCTTTTCTGTGTAGCAAACAACCCAAATCAGTGACTTTAAAAACGTTATTTCTCAGGACTTCCCTGGTGGTCCAGTGGTTAAGACTTCACCTTCCAATGCAGGGGGTGCATGTTTGATCACTGGTCAGGTAGCTAAGATCCCACATGCCTCGCGGCCAAAAATCCAAAACATAAAACAGAAGCAATATTGTAACAAATTCAATAAAGACTTTAAAAATGGTCCACATCGAAAAAAAAAGTTATTTCTCATTGATGGAACGTAAGAGCTGTGATTTGGCTGAATTCTGCTGTGAGTTGCGGGTCAACTGCAGGTCTCTACGCAGCTTCTCGTCCCAGGGACCACCATTGTTCTTCTACTTGTTAGAAGAGGCACGCCATTGTTTTTATGAATTTAGAAGAGAGGATGGAAAGCATAATGGAATGTAGGGAATGCCAGAGTTTTATGGTAAAAGACCAGCAGAGAAGTTTAATGGATCCTTAACATGAACCAGGTCATCAGGAAAAGGATGGTTTATTCCTTACTTGAGGTTAATTGGCTTTTTCTTCACTACAGATATTTTTTGTTTCCAGACCTGATTTCTGGGTCTTTTATGCCAAAAAAAATGAAGCCAATAGAATCAATACACAAACATAATAGCAATTAAAGAAGTATTTAATCAATCACACCAAATGTTCTATTTCATATTATCCATGTGGTGTTTTACCTTACAGAGATTTTAATTCTGAGTGAATATATTTCATTGAACTACTAAAACACAATATTAAGCAATGAGCATTATTTTTCCTTTGATTAGCATCATGGATGTTGACAATTTAAATTGTCCTTCTCTGTGGAGTTCCTTAATAATGACACTCTGCATTCTAGTCCCCTGGACACATCTGGAGGAAGAGAGAGGAAAGAAACACGATCTGGCCAGCCCCCCTCTATACATATGTGCAGCGTTAATCTATCACCTAAACTCTCTCCCTGAACCCAGAAAATATCTGCATTCATTCCCTTTTGCTATAGCCATCAGGGAAAAAAGAACTCCTTTTTATTAACTAATTTAAAAGTTATAGAGACCATCACACTTAATCATTGTATTATACTTTAGAAATTATTATAAATAGCTTTACTACAACAACTTATCCTGGACCACTAGTTAAACTAGATCACTGATTGCTCATGTGATTATATTCAGTGAAATGACAGTATTCAGAGTGATTTTTAATAAGTAAATACTAATTATATCTCAAGTAACTATGTGCCTATACCACACATATTAGATATCAAAGTACTTTAAGATGTAATAAATATTATATAACGATATAGTAACTACGTTTATTATCTGCCCAATATCTTGTATGCTTTACGTTTTAATGACTTCAGAACAAGCGTATGAAATGTTGTCTGTTTCTTTATTACACACTTGCATATTAGTGCACAGTTATCAGAGTTATTAGTCCACAAGTACATACACTGAGTGGATGGTCCTGAGCTGTGGCAAGCATCGTGTCAGGCATCAGAGGCATAGGCTGTAGTGATATGCTCACTTGTGCAATTGTATGCGCGTGGACATGTACAGGAGTGGCTTTTAAGGACCAATTAGTGCTACAATACATGACTGTAGATTTGGATAGAAGAATTTTGTTTCGTTGGTCTCTACAGATAGTAGATAATTTGGTAGCAGAAATTAAAGAATTTATATATCTCACCAGATATATGGGTCAGAGTACTAGTGTGGTGGGTAATGTTTACAATGAATTCTCTGACACTGTTTGTTCATCAAATGTTTTCTGTGGCCTTTGTCTCATAATAGTTCTTAGTATAATAAAATCATCAAAAGTTGTTACATTAAAGACATCTGTGAATGGAAGAGAACTGAATTTTTCAGAGTGATATCATTATGCTGTTAATAAAATTAGTTCCAGTGTCGATCTTAGAACCTTAACTATTCATAAGGCTAAAAAGATAACAAAAAAATATTTATTGAGCATTTAGTACAAGCTCACCCCTGTTCTCACATCTTAGTGGATGTCAAGGAGTAACTAACTCATGAGTTTAATTTTATGCTTCATCAATAAAAGAGTCCCTTTTCGCCTGTTGGCTGCTAACCCTAAACTTTGGGAATAGAACCACCTAGTGGCACAAAAACAAGGACATATTTCAAACTGCATGGAGAATGATTTTGTTGAATTCATGGAGAGTGGCAAAGATGCATAAACAATATTTCAACCTAATCACAGAATTTCAGAATTTTTAGAAATGGAATGAACAGTAGTTCCCTTTTTTTACCAGGGATAACTAGTCCAAAGGGGTAAATAACTTGCTCAGAATCACAAAAAAGCAATAAAACTGGAAATTTTCTACTTCTATGTTTAGTTTTTTGGTGTTCATGCACCTTGTCTTCCCTTATCTTTCTTTTAAAAGCTTATAAAAATAATATAAAACATACTGTATAATGCTTACTGTGTACCAGACCCTGAGTTCTTACATGAGGTAAGTACTATTATTATCCTCATTTTATAGACACAGAAACTGATGGTGGGAAGCCCTATTTGTTTAGTTTTGAACTACTTGGATATAGTCTTTTCCCAGTGCCTACCTCATGCCTGCATAGAGTAAGCATTCAATAAATATTTGATGAGTGAATAAAAGATCTACCTAACTTTGTGCTCAAAAATGAGCCTATTTACTTATAATCAAATACGTTGAGTACTTATCCTTTGTGCTTACTTGATATTAAAAAGTCTTCTATCTTTTCTTATCATAATAATTTTCTATTTATCTTGGTTTCTCTAATTTTTCATACAATGATTAGTAAAACTGACAAGAAAGAGAAAACAAACATCACATGTCCACCTTTCTTTCCACTCACAGCTGTAAGAATTTTTATACTTTCATTCCAAAAAGGAAGGTAGAAAATATTTCTTTAACTTAAAATCATAGAGCCCTAATCCTTTTATTTCCCAGCTTTCTAAGCACTTTGTTCCCTTTTCAGGAAGAGAAAAAAGCAGCCTCCACTGATTGCCTATAGCAGCTCCAAAATAAGTCACCAACTGGCTTAAAACTCTGCACTTGATTGGCTGGAAGGATATAACCAGAAGTCAAACAAACAAATTAATTGTTTTCTCTTTAGACATACAAAATATATACAGTCCCTCCACTCTGAGAGCAGGAGTGACATTATCAAGATACATATGTCAACATTAAGTAATATGAACTTATACATTAAACTGTATTATATAGACAATGCTGAAAAAATTAGAGAAAAGGAAATCATTGCTGAGTAGGATAGAAAAGATTTTATTAGACTTGAGCTGGAAGACTTCAAGGGAAAATAGAATTTGGATATGGGGACGGGTACAGGTAAGAAAAACATGAAACTCAGAAAAACATGAAATAACAAGTGAAAACAGTCGTCGTGTAGTGAAAGGACAATGAGAAAGAACAACTTGACTGGAGAGAATGTTGGCAAGTGAATACAGGTAGAGAAGTGAAAATTAAATGTGATACACCAAAACATTGATAGCTGCTGTCTAATAAGTGTATACTGTGCTAAACACTTGATGTATTTCATATAATGCTCACCACAGCTCTGTGAATTGGGCATTTATTAATTGCATTTATAAATTTGAGGAAACTGAGACTCAGAGTTATGTATCTTACAAAGTCACACATTAATGACAAGTAGAGCTAGGACTCAAACACAGTTTAGAGCTTGTGTCCTCACCAGCTTTGTGGGGCTCTGAAGAGGAGAATATCTAGAGAAAGGAGTATTTGAAGGGTCCCAGGTGTTGGGTTAGACGAAGACAGAGTTCAACTGAGGAAGGCCATTTACAAGGCGGTGTAGTATTCCAGCTGTTAAGCAGTGAGAATGTTCTCAATGAGAAGGAGAAAAGATTAGAAAAAAAGGTACAGTTTGAAGAGGGATGGACAGGGCTTGGTGGAAATCAGAGGAGTACATATAATCCAGGAATCTGAAAGGGGAAGGATGTGCAGATCCAAGTGGCCATAAACAGCCCACTCTTTTCTTCTCCTTCCAACTCTTATTTTTCCTTCTTGTTCATCTATTACAAGTTTTGCATAAGCTCTATTTCACCTCTAAGTAAAACCAACTGGAAAATTATTTCTAGAAAAGTAATGGGTATTTTAAAACAACATGATAATCCACTACTTAGTAGATACTTTGATATGTCAAACAATCTTCTGGCTTACAGATTTTTGTTCTATAGTTGCTCAAACCATGTTAATATATCCCTAGTAGTATTGTTCTCCTCTCTCACACACCAGATATTATTTTTTTAATTATATATACAGTTTACCCTTGAACAACATAGGTGTGAACTGCTCAGGCCCACTCATACATGGATTTTTTTAAATAGTACATACTATAGTACTACATGATTCACTGTTGGTTGAATCCAGGGGTGCAGGATGGCAGACATGGAGGAACCTCAGATAAGGAGGAACCTAGGATACCCCTATAACATAAGTTACATGCACATTTGCTACTATGAGGAAGGTCAGCACTGCTAACCCCACATTGTTCAAGGGTCAACTGTATATACCAACACTTACACACACACACGCGCGCACACACATACACAGTGCTAAAACCAACTGATTTCATCACATTCACATTCTCTGTTCTAGATTAAGAAAAATAGATAGTTTAGATGCACATGTTTATATAAAGTAAGAAAATATGCTTGAGGAGCTGCAAAACCAGAGGGAACATTGAAGGTTCACTTTCAAAGGGAGATAGTAGAAGAAAATACTAATATATGTTTATACATATATTTTTATTTAAGACAATAATATACATTTTAACATTTAAATGAAGGAAATCACTTTCTTTTCTCATGTAATATGCATATATTAAACAAGGAATAGCCTCTGGAAACCACTGAAAAGAATGTACTATTCATATTTCAAAGCAATCCCCCTTTAAAACATTTGTTTTAAATTTAGAATGCTGAATTTAGGGAACTTCAATGAAAGAGAAAAAGTGAGGTAGCTTTTTTGTCACTTTTTTCTGTTTCCTGAATCCTGATGGAGCTATTTTTGTGACTAACATCCTGTGGGGTTTACCAATCACTCTGGCTGCTGCTTCCAGTGGAGAACCAAAGTGATTTACATTTATTGCAGTATTTGGTCTAAATAAATGGAGGTATAAGTACCGTTGATGATATTTCCAGTATGTGAATATTTCAAAAATATTTATCATATATGCTACTATATGACTTGAGATTAGTTTTATTAATCTTGCAAAGCAGTAGCGAAATTTTAAGAAAATGACAAGACTTTACCCTTAAGCATATAACATTCTCACTGCTGAACACAAACTCAGCCATCAGGCAGTGCAATCTCATGGAGTAGATTCTGAAGTGTTAATGTGATTCTGTTTTCCTTGTACTTACATCATACAGCATTTGGGGAACACTTCATCTAAGGTACAAGAGAGTACCGTTTATAAACAAGAATCTTTATTAGACTTTTTTGAGAAAAGTACTGAGGTACAGAGAAGATAGATGACTAGTTCAAGACACAAAGCAGTATTTCAGCTGGATAATGAGTCTGCGACATTGGACCAAGCTGCTTTGCAGGAAGCAAGTTGGATTAGCCTTTTTTAAAAATAAGATTTGTGCTGTTTCTAGATCTGAGTAAGTATCATTTCATTCAAAAGGCAGTTGTTTTCAAAAAGCATAGTTATTATAGTGGTGTAAATTAGGTGAGACTAAAGGCTGAGTTTATAACACAACATTGCAGAACTTAAAAGGTTAAATGTGTATTGCACTTCAAAGCACACATTCATGCACACACGTGGATGCACACACACTCAGGCACACACACACACACACACACACCCTCCAGAGTCATTTATAAGCCTCTCTCAAAAACACTCTTATTCCATTATACTTACATCACAGTTTTTCTATTCAAACGACCCATTTTACTCACCAGACTCAGCCCCAAGACATTTTTTACTGTTTTAAAAATTCAATCTCCTTTTATTTTTATTTTTTTATTTTTTTGTGGTATGCGGGCCTCTCACTGTTGTGGCCTCTCCCGTTGCGGAGCACAGGCTCCGGACGCGCAGGCTCAGCGGCCATGGCTCACGGGCCCAGCCGCTCCGCGGCCCGTGGGATCCACCCGGACCGGGGCACGAACCTGTGTCCCCTGCATCGGCTTTTTAAATTATCACTACTTTATAGACATGCAGAACAAGTAGCACAAGTGACAGATAGAACGCTATGGATTATGTTATCCTTAACTTACAGAGAAACTATACTATAGCCTAAGATAATAGTTAACATTCATTAAAGGCTTACTATGAGCCAACCAGGTGCTACCTAAGTGCCCTAACTATATTAAGTCATTCAATCCTCCCAATAACCATAAAAGGTAAATACCATGATTAACTTCCTTTTACAGATGAGGAAACTGAGTCACAGAAAAGCTGAGCAGTTTTCCAAGGACATAAAGCTAATAAGTTGCAGAGCCAGGTTTGAACTCATGCTGTCCAACACCGTAATGCCGTAGTTCCCACTCCCACTTCCCTAAACACACACACCCCCATGTGCACCATGGTAGCAAGCATCCAAAGTGCCTTCATGCTGCTCCTGGAGCTGTCTTCTCTCACATTAAGATACTGAATGGCATTTTAGTTCCCCTGAAATTCAGGTAACTTTCAGAATCTTAAACAGCACGCCAGCAGAGTCTCCCATTATGCTGAGGGGGCAGATCCATTTGCAACTGAAGCTGCCTTGCATCAGCTGATCAGAAGGAAACAGTACAAGTATTGAAAATTGAAAGCTGTGGGAGGATTCTGTAATTATTTTCCCTCCCTTTTATCTTGTTTTGCTACAAATAGCTTAAGACTATACTTGGCCAAAACTTTAATTCTTCCTTCATGGAGGTTTTCATTCATCATGACTTTTTAATGGGAGGAACCCATAATTGCCTTTTATCCATCTCATTTCATAGTTCTTTAAGCAGCTAGAAAAAACTAACTTCATAATTGGCCAGATTGACTAATCACATGTTGAATGCTTACTAATATGAAACAGAACCTACAGTCATGCCTAGGTATCCACAAGGGGTTGGTTCCAGGACCCCCATGGATACCAAAATCCATGGATGCCCAAGTCCCTTATGTAAAACGGCATAATATTTTCAAATAACCTACACACATCCTCCCATATACTTTCTTTTTTTCTGCATACTTTAACTCATCTCAGAATTACTTACAATACCTAATACAATGTAGATGCTATGTAAATAGTTGTAAATACAATGTAAATGCTATGTAAATAGTTGCTGGCATACAACTAATTCAAGTTTTGATTTGGGGGACTTCCTGAAATTTATTTCCAAATATTTTTAATCTTTGGTTGGTTGAATCCGTAGGTGTAGAATACAGAAGGCTGGCTGTACTATTTCTGGAACTAAATTATGGCTAAGATAAAAATATAAGATTTCCATATGGAATAATATTTATGAGTCTATGTAGTCCAGAATAATATCTAACAGAGGCAACAATGATTTTTGTTTTAATGAGTATAGTTCCTTGCTTTAACTTCAAACAGAAATATACCTCAAAGCGTGCATTCACCTTTTTTCTTGATAATCCATTCTATACCTGTCACTTTATGAAGCTATTTATGTTTGAAATAATGTTAGTGACTATTTTAAATGATTGAAATTCAACATGTTTTTATTTTACATATTACTGGTCTCAGAAAATGTATATAAAAATTGTGCCTTGATGATGTTCTTACCAATGTTCCATGGTAAGACAGGGAGATATGATGGGAGGAGCCAGCACCCTGAAACTAAGTGTGGTGGGATAAGGTTTTCAGTCTTTTTCCAAAATAATCTTTTCTATAGTAATATTTTTATTCTGATGATTTTAGTCAACTTTTTGCTTCTTTTCTATTAATTAACGAAGATCTATGTAGCACTCCCTATAAAAGTCAGCATGACCCTTCTGGGCAGTCTCTCATATTCTTTGAGCTAATCAACACCAATTTTACTAATATGAATCTCTTCTGTGTTTTTTAGCAACTGCAGAAATTTGTCAAACAGATTGCCTCCCAGCCAAAATATATTCAGTAGAGCGTTGCTGAGTACTTCATTAAGACTGATAAGATAGGACAGAGCAGAACCCAGGGGCTCTGAATATCAGGGCAAGCTGTGTGGATTATGATATGGAGAGTCATTGAAGAACTCAGTATAAAGACTAACCAGAATCAGAAGTGTGCTTTCTGATCAGTCTAGAAAGAATGTACGCAATGAAATAAAAAAGGAATTAACTAGAAAGGAGGATGCCAGTAGGAAGTTACTATATCTATAATATAAGCTCCAAGAAGGTAGGGGCTTTTGTCTGCTCTATTCAGAGATTTATTCCAAGCATCTACAAGAAAGCCTACCACATAGCAGATGTTTGATAAATATTAGTTGAATGAATGGGTGAATGAATCACTAAGGAAAAGTAAAAGACACGAACTAAAGACAATAGAAATGGAAGGAAACAGAGAGACACTGTAGGGGTGATGTTGGCCATTGGCTAGACACAGAGTTGAAGGAAAGGGAAACCAAACATGATTCTGAAATCCTTAGCCTTGCCCCAGATTGGAGATGGGGAAGTTATTCTCAGAAAAGAAGCCAGGAGCAAAAACTGGTTTGAGAGTGGAAGTGCTAATTTTGATCTAGACATGGTGAGTCTGAGACACTGGACAGTGGTGCATCCATACAGGGAAATGTAGAGACTCTGACAGACAAATGACAATGCGGGGTGAGAGCTTGAGGGAGAGGCTGGAAGGATAGATATAGATTTGGACAAACTCTCCATTAAGATAATGAAAGCCAGAGACATAGCCCATGGAAAGGGCATAGAGATAAGGAAAAAAAGGTTGAGGCCAAAACTTGCTTTCAAATGTCCCTTTTTTGCTTTTTTCTCCTTTCCATTCCACAGTCACTATCCTAATTGAATCTCAGCACACTGTGTCACGATTATCCCTTTCTCTCCAAACCTACCCAAATCTTATGTATTCTGTGGTTTCCAACTCCTGACCCATCCTCAGCATAAGTCTTCCTAGCAAATTCAGCTCTAATCAAGCACTTCATTGTGTTTCTATATTTTATCTACTCTGTACCACATATGTCACTTTTTGGTTAATCATTTCTTGTGTTCATACTTTTTCAAATATGTTCTAAGTTCTTAGCTTACAAAAAAATTGCAAAACTTATCTTATGCCTTTTTAAATTTTTTCCATAATAAATAGTTATGTAGTACATATTCAACAGGTTCTTAAGTAATGTTTCAGGGGGAAAAGATAGTCCTACTCTCACTTGCAGTTACTAACACAAGCAACTTACTAGAGAATAGGAATAATGTTTATTCATTCAACCAACAAATATTTGTTGAGCAGCTTAGTGCTTGATACTATTTTGTTTTTCTAGAGATAAAATAGTGAAAAAGATTAACAGGTTTTGCTTTCCTGGAGCTTACATTATTCTGGAGAGTTGAAGGAGGAAACATACGATAATAAGAGAACAAATAAATTGGATAATTTCTTATTGGAAAACATGCAATAAAGAAAGTATAACTCAGATAATAAAGATGGATCAGTATGGGTCACAGAAAACCTTTCTAGGGAGGCAATGTTTAATTACGTTCTTGAACATAAAGTGTGTAGGAAGAGTATTCTGTGCGTAGGTAACAACAAATATAAAAGCTCTGAAGTTAGAAACAGCTTGGAATGTTTAAACAATGACAAGGAGTCCAGGGTGGCTCAGAGTGAACAAACGAGAATAGTATGAAAGGAGATTGAAGAATTAGTTGAGCCCAGTTGTATTATAGAACCTTGAGAAAACATAGTGAAGACTACAAATGTTTTCCAAATAAGAAAGGCAAGCCATTGGAATTTTCAAAGAGGAATATTTATTACGCCTAGTTGTTAAAATAAAGAAAAAAATATGGTGGGAGGGAGGCCAGTAGAGGCAGTGAGCAAAAGTGAATGTAGGAAGATAAGTTAGGACTAGTAAAGATAGTCCAGGAGAGAGATGATGGTGGTCGGTCTAAGGTAGTATAACTGAGATGGGGAAGAGTGACAGGTTCCCACCTTTCATAGCTGTAAGACTCATAGGACTGGCAAATGGTATGAATGTGATGGGGGAGGCAAAGGGAGGAATCAGTATAACTTTTTCTTCTGAACAAATAAGTGGTACCATTAACTGACTTGGTCAAGCATGAACCAAAAGTAAGTTAAAAACCAGAAGAATTAAGACTTTGGCCTTGGGTTTGGTAAGCTTGATGATATTAAACTGGAACTTAGCTTTCTGTGAAATTTAGGAAAGAAGACAAAATAATAAGAATTCCAGTTTGACAGGTAGAAGGTGCTAGTTATGAAAGACATACACTGGTTGAATTACATTTGGGTTTGATGATTTCAGAGATTACTTCAGTCGTAATTAGAAAAAGATGCTTAAATGATTTGTGATATCCACTGAAATGGGTGGGAAAAGAATAGAAGCAGAAAAAGATAGTCAACTTTTATAAAGATCCTAAAATCTAGTAATAACAATAGAAAGTGATTTACTTATATAAACTCCAAGTTACATTTTCTTAAGGAAAGAAATTTATCTCACATAGCAAGACGTCTAGCAGTAGATGTCTTCAAATGTGGTTGATTCGGAGGTTCAGCGAGGGCATTGTTTTCAAGGACCAAGGCTCTTTCCACCTCTCCACTCTCCATCCTTGGTGGAGTGAGATAAAACTGTCCTCAGGCTGACCTGCCTTGTGATGAAGGAGGCTTACGCAGCAATAGGGACAATGTGCTTCCCTGTTTCCATTCAGAAGAAGAGAATGAGCGATCTCTCCTCTCAAGCATGAAAACAGATCTGTCCCTTCTGCTTAATTTGTTCATCTTAGGTCATATTTTTACCCCTGGAGTGAGCAGATCCCCTTGAGAACGTATACTCATAGCTCAGACTGTCTATCTAATGGGGTGGAAGGGATGCTGGAGAGTCAACTCTAATGTCCCTGACAGCAAATCTGAAAGAAGAATTAACAGATACTGGAGAATATAAGGAACAAAAGAGAAAGAATCAATACCCATACTACCCATAATAATACTATCATTTATTGCACATCTGTTTTGTGCTGGTCATTCTTCTAAAACTTTCCTATAGACTGACTCGTTTAATCTTCACAACACCCCAAGAGATAGGTGCTATTATCATCTCTTTGTATAGTCAAGGAAACTGACGTGTAGAAACATTAAGTAAACAGCTCACATTGTCGTTAATAAATGGCTGAACTGGGATTTGAACCCTGGCTCTGGAGGTCATGCCCTTAAACAGAAAGAGGTGTGATACCATAGACTCAATTGGAAAACTGTAAATAGGAACATGGGAAGGGGAGCCCCATGGAAAGGAAGAGTAGGCTATTCGCTTTACACATGTTGAATTTGTAGTGACATCAAGAGTTCTACCTGAAAACTGTTGAAAGTATGAAAGGAGATTGGATAAACTGGAGAAGAGAGATGTAAATTTAGGATTTATCAATACAAAGGAACAAGGGGGGAAAAAAATCAAGACCTAATATGTGCAGCCAAAAGAGAGCCAAGCCCTGAGGGTTGTTATTGATAGCTGATTTCCTTCCACTTCAACAACCAAGAGTTCTTCCTAAACAGCCAACGTCACTTTGTGTAACCGCTATATTGATCATATCACACAATTTTTTTTACAATATAAAAACTATATATTTCAAGTATACAGTTTAGGTTTTGACATATACACCTGTGGAACCATCACCACAGTTAAGATAATGAAGAAAAATTTTTTTAAAGTAGCACTAGGAAAGAAGTGACTTGAAAAGTGCCTAGGGAGTAATGATGGCAAATGACGCCGTCTCTGTAACCTCAGAATCTACACCAGTCCTGAAACAGAGTTGGTGCTTGATAACTGTTTCTTAAATGAGTACAGGAACAGCTGCTCTAGACTGCCTGCACCATGTTCATGGTTTTCTGTAACGGCGGTTCTCAAACTTGAGCACGCATCCAGATTCCCTGGTGGGCCTGATAAAACACGGATTTCTGGGCCCCAGCCCCAGAGTGCCTTGACTCAGGAGGTGTGCGTAATTTACATTGCTAACAGGTTCCAGCAGAAGCTTTCGCCGCTGCTTCATAGAGTGGGTCCTCACTTGGGGCCCTGCTGCTCTAATACACGGGCTCTGACAGCCTTGTTGTTTACTATTCTCGTTCTCTCCCTTGCATCTTTTGTCCTGCCTCTTTACTCTCTTCCCCCTTTTTCCATTGTTGATCTTCATATTCAATCATGTACAAATCACTTACAATCTATATTATCTCACTTGATTCTTGTAAAACCTCACTGAGGGAAGGATTATTGTACCTATTTTATAGATTAAGGAACTAGGGTTTAGAGAGCACAAAGGAAAAATACTTTGGTGTTGACTCTATAAACCTAAATTATATAGTGGGCTGACCAGTTAAAGTTATAACGTCTTTTTGCACTTCTTCCTCACTTCCACTTGTTGATTTCCTTCCACTTCAACAACCAAGAGCTCTTCTTAAACAGCCAATGTCAGTTTTTGTAACCGCTATATTGATCATATCATACAGGTTTTTTTTTACAATATAAAAACTGTATATATTTAAAGTTTACAGTTTAGGTTTGACATATACACCTATGGAATCATCACCACAATTAAGATAATGAAGAAAAAAATTTTTTTTTTTTAGAAGATGTTGGGGGTAGGAGTTTATCAATTAATTTTTATTTTATTTTTGCTGTGTTGCGTCTTCGTTTCTGTGTGAGGGCTTCCTCTAGTTGTGGCAAGCGGGGGCCACTCTTCATCACGGTGTGCGGGCCTCTCACTATGGCGGCCTCTCTTGTTGTGGAGCACAGGCTCCAGACACGCAGGCTCAGTAGTTGTGGCTCACGGGCCTAGCTGCTCCGCGGCATGTGGGATCCTCCCAGACCAGGGCTCGAACCCTTGTCTCCTGCATTAGCAGGCAGATTCTCAACCACTGCGCCACCAGGGAAGCCCTGAAGAAAAATTTTTTAAAGTAGCACTAAACATACTGCAAAAAGAACACTTGTTTACAATATGAGAGCTGGAATAAGACAAGAGAGCAGGTCTTTGTTGAACCTCAGCTGGGAATACATAGCACACAATTTTTAATTTTTAAATCCTTTTGTGGTTGTTCCTTTTGTCTCTCTGGAATCTTTGTTATTAATCAGCTGGGTTCTCTGTAACTTGATCCAGTGTTTTGAACAGTGCTTTGCCTATAGAGACTTAACAAAATAATATTAGCTGGTGTATTGGATAGAAGTCTTCCAGATTTTCACCTAAGCCTACCTCCTAATTGGCCATTATCTTTATCCCAATAAAATATTGCAATATCTTATTTATTTTCTTTTGTTAGCAAAATAACTTCTTGAAAGTAGAAACTTTGCCTCTTATAGTCACTAAATTTTATCCAGTTTTCAAGGAGGGTGACGAAAAATTTACTAATGAAATAGATTTTTTTTTTTGCTTTTAGAAGGAAGACAGCAAGTTCCCTACTATATCTTCAAGGCTATATTCCAGTGTTTTCCCTCTGCGTGACATCATAAAGTCCACAGGTCCCTTGTTAACCTAAAATCACATAGCCATAGACTCTTGAAACTAAAAGAGTCATAATTTGTCATCTGTTTCACAACCATCTTTATCCAGGTCGTGAGGAAACAAAATCCCTGAGATGAGAGATTAATGCGCCATAGTCATAATCTGGCAGAGTTTGAGTTACAGAAAATTCCAGATTGCCCTGCTATCAGTCTTGTGTACTTTCTTCTGCCCCTAAAATCCTCATCTAGTTCCAAAACTTTGAGATGTCTGAAGGCAAAGTAGATATGTAAGCTTTGAATCAGGCACTATGAAGACAAAAAGGAAACAGAAGCGATAAAAAGGATCCCGTAAGGTTCTTGTCTAACTTCTCCCCACCTCTCCCAACTCATCCTGTACCTCTTTCTTCCCCACTACCTGTATCCCAAGGTACAGGCCTGTTCCTGGTGCCTGCTTCTGCCTCAGGGCCTTCATTCCTGCACTCACCTCTTCTTTAACTCCTACTCTACTCCCCCCACTCAGTTTAAATGGCCTGCTCATAGGTGAGATTCAGTCCCTTTTGTCAACTTCAGGGGCCTTTCCACAAACAGATATCAGCTCTGAATAGATGTTCACTGGCCCATTGTAAAGTGAAAAAAAAAAAGGGGGGGGGTGGACAATGTAGTCAAATCTTAACTCAATGAATTCAGTTTAAAGAGTTGTCTTTTGTTCTGAGATTATATCCATCTTATATTTGGAGAATTAAATGTCCTATCATTTAGGAAATGAGCACAGATTTCTTTTAATGTCCTCACTTAAAATAAAAATTGAGCAACCTTGGTGAAATCCCCTAAATACTTATTTTCTGAAATTTAAAAGTCAGAATTGCATATCCCTTACTCAAAATGACTGTGAAGGAGCAAAGGTGGGGAAGAGGGACAAAAAAACCCATAATAAATATGTAAACAACTTGTACACAACCCTCAGTCTTATTTCCTTTTTAAAGCAACTCAGTGCTTTAAAAACTCAGAACTGTTTCACGGTACTAGGTGAAACACAGGCGTTTCTAAGCCGATGCTGCTGACTGCTTTCACATTCCTTACATTTAAAACAAAAATTCCTTTGGGATGTTTTATGCAGAATTCTGTGTCCTACTTTAAATCTAAGAACTTTTTGTACACAACAGAGAGGCTCCACAATGAAACACCTGGTCAATAGCAGTTTTGAATTCTTAAGCTGTCCTTTCTTCTGTATTTTTACACTTTGGAAATCCATGCAACTGCTGTTAGGCAGAACATGGAATGGGGGACCTTGCATTAACTCAATATTCCCAATTGTATGCCTATTTCGATACAGTCACACCACAGGACCAATATGAAAAATAAGTTTAAAATGCAATAAAAATGTTAAGGAATTCCCTGGCGGTTCAGTGGTTAGGACACAGCGCTTTCACTGCCAGGGCCTGGGGTTGGATCCCTGGTTGGGAACTAAGATCCTGCAAGCCATGCGGTGTGGCCAAAAAAATAAAATAAAATACAATCAAAATTTTAAAGTTAACCTAAAAGGAAAATTCATGCTGAAATCAGTGGAATTAGCCATATATGGTATACCTAATATGTTTCAAGTTAATGTAAATTGATTTGAAAAGAGAAGAAAAAAACACAAACTAGCAATGCTTCATTCCATTCAACAAGTGTTTAATAACCACCTGCTGTGTGCCAGACACTATGGTAAGCAGTGGATCTATAGCTGTGAACTACACACAGTCCCAGCCTCCAAGCTGCTTACTCTCTAGAAGGAAAGGTTAAAAAGTAAAAGGAATCTTTTCTGTTCAGTGTGATTTGTGTTCTGGGCACACAGGCAATAAATATAGAATTCTGGTGAAATGTATCAGGAAGGGGAAACGGATGCTGAACAATTTAAAGAGCAATTGAAGTCGGTTGATATTATGGGCTGAATTGTGTCTTCCCAAAATTCCTTTGTTTCGGTTCTAATCCCCAGTACCTCAGAATGTGATTGCATTTGAAGATAAGGTAATTAAGGTTAAGTGAAGTCACTAGGGCAAGCACAATCCAATCTGATTGATGACCTCATAAGAAGAGGAGATTAGGACTCAAACACATACAGGAAAGACCATATGAAGATACAGTAGAGAAGCCATCTACCAGCCAAGGAGAGAGGCCTCAGAAGAAATCAACCCTGCTGACTCCTTGATCTAGGACTTCTAGTCTTCAGAACTACAAGAAAATTAACTTCTGTGGCTTAAGCCCCCCAGTCTTTGGTACTTTATTCTGGCAGCCCTAGCAGATTAATACAGTTGCTGAAATAAAGTACATACTATACGACAGAAGGAACAGGAGGAAGAGGCACCCTGTGGACTGAATGTGACTGAGGGGGTGGCAGCAAAGGAGCCTAGCGAGATACACGGGGGTCACTGGGGGGAAATCTCCACCACCTCCGCCACGGCCTGAGAAACCTGGTCAAAGAGTTCAGGCTCCATCCTGAGGGTGACAGGACACCATCAGAGGCTTTTTACGTGAGATTAGGTATAAAAATCTTACATTTTATAAACTGTACTCTGCCTGCTGTGTTGATTATTGATTATCTGGAAGCAAGACTCTAGCAGCTGAGAGACCAATATGAAATTTATTGCAGTAATCCAAATGAGAGATGATAGTGACCTAAAATACATTGAAATGGGAAAAAAGTAATCTTGTGACATGAAAGAACAAAGTGGAACAAAACAAACAAAAACAGCTGTAGGACAAAAGATGAGGACAAAGGTGTAGAACAATCTCTGGGCCTCCTCCACACCTATCACATTCCCACCCCAGTGGTTAAGTCTTCTCAAAGTAGCCACATTTATACAGGCAGAGAAGGCAAATTCCATTTTTATGAGTTAATATTTTGGCAACATCTCCTAAGGCACCTGCCAACACCAGTGTATCTCAGGCTTGGACTCTTGAACTCTGAGATCTGAGAACACTAAATTCGTTCACACTTCTAAAAAGAACATGGATTGAGGCATATTCTATAATACCTATATTTATAACACTGCCCAGAAGTGTTCTGTTTTGTATGTGTGAAAATTGCCAACGGAATGTTCACGAACTCTCTTAATGTGTACCTCTAACCTTGACACCCCTGAGGAATAATAAGCTACGTTCTAAATATATAGTTAGCTAAGAGAAAGAAGTAGAGGGGAAGAGAGAAGAGGAAGGTGGGAAAATGGGGGAAAAGGGAGAGAGGTTTCTGGCTTGGGGTGTTTTTTTTTGTTTTCCACGATTTGACTGCTTTGTCAAGCTCTCTCTAAACAGCCTACTTTTAGTGCAAAAGGATGTGGCTTATCTCTTGGATGAGAGTCCAGTCCCTGCAGAACCTAGATGAAATCGATGTTTCTGATTTTATTAGGAGCTTTGCACGCGGGTAAACAGGAGTTAGCAAGAAATAATGTAAAGTCAGCGAGTCTCAACACATGTGAAAACTTTATTTGCCATCTTTGCAATGTTCAAATATTAGAAGGATTTATTTTTATTATCCCTTTCTTCAAAGTACTCCATTTTAAATGTCAGTTAGCTTTTAAAAATAAGGATACGTTTTAGCAAATTGCCTTTTTCTTTTATTTTCTGGGTGTTCCTTAATAAGTGGGTTTATTGTAGCACAGACGTCTGTCTGTCCAGCAGCCAGCCTGAACCATCCTGTGTTCAGTGATCACATCCTCTCTCTTATCATATTTCCCAACTGCCCCTTAGTGCTTTGTCTTCTCCTTCAACACTGTGTGACTTCCCAAACCAGAAGGTTTTCAAGGGAACATCACTTCATTGTGCTTCCTGAGGAAGCCCAAGCACAAAGAAATGATAAAGCTCTGGCCCCTGCTTTATTCATAAAACACTTTGCAAAGTCCATTTAGTAATTTGCCATTGTAACCACTGGCACCCAGAGCTTTCAGGGCCCGCTTCTGACGCTGTATTTAGTTCATTCTTTGACTGTTCAGCTAAAAACTTCCATTTGTATGCATTTATTCTGCTTCACACATTATGTTATCAGTCACTTTCAATATTTCAAAGTCACAGCAGGCTTTTTCTGACACACATTTGTCAGAATGAACGGCCTTGATTGCTATTATTATAGACTACAGTGCCTGAGTAAGGGGAAAAGCATATATAGTACCAGAATATTGAAACTGCCTGATAAAACAATAGATACAAGAGAATAAAAATAGAATAAATGCATATATATGGATGCTTTAAAAGGCCAGGAACATGTAGGATTATAAAATAGGCATATAGAGTTTAAAACCCATGAAGAAAAATGTAACAAAATATTTTTTGAAGAAGATAAGGAACCGATTGAAAGTCTCACTGTCTCAGTGTCGGCAGATTAAGTGGATATTACATACTTCTCTTCGGTAATCAGGGATTCAAATAGGCTCTAGTTATGGCTGCTGCTTTTGAATTTTAGCATGAAATCTACTACTGAATAACAAAGAACATTAAAAAATACATGCTTCAACCAAAAATAAATTTAATGAAAGCTATAAGGAACTAACTGGGACTCCAGACCCATTATTGCTTTACTGTTCTTGATAGACTACTAAGCATATCACCCAGCAGAAGACCTGTGTCCTATTTGCCTGCACGTTACTTCACTTTTTGTCTTTAACAAGACTTCAGAACTGCATACTAAAGAAGAACCATGGAAATCGATTTTAGAGGCACAGAACACCAGTATCTAGGGGTGGGCCTCCTTAGAAGTCCTTAAATTTCAAGTCACATAAAAACTGAAATAAAAAATAAGCCACGGGCTTCCCTGGTGGCACAGTGGTTGAGAGTCCGCCTGCCGATGCAGGGGACACGGGTTCGTGCCCCGGTCCGGGAAGATCCCACATGCCGCGGAGCGGCTGGGTCCGTGAGCCATGGCTGCTGAGCCTGTGCGTCCGGAGCCTGTGCTCCGCGACGGGAGAGGCCACAACAGTGAGAGGCCCACGTACCGCCAAAAAAAAAAAAAAAAAAAGCCACAATAATTAGTATACTAAATATCTTTTCAAAAGTGAATTAATAGAATACAGAAATCTGAAGCATTTTAATTAATGCCAAAGGTGAGAAAAACAGAAAAACCTAAGTTATATTGCTCTTTTCTTTAGGACATTTATATAGGTTTATGAATTTACCTCAGTTCATATATTCCTCAACATATTTTTCTAAGTAGTATTCAAGAAATTATGGTAGATGTAGAAAACATCCAACAGACCACAGTTTGGAAACCCCAAATTATAAGAAATTATAAACCATCCCCCAAAAATAGCCAAAAGATCTAGGTCATTATCTGTTTACTCTATTTCCAGAAATAAGCTCTAATTCCTTCTAAAGAAATTATGTTTAATCTGAATGTTACTTAAAGCCCTGAAATGAGGGATTGCTATTTTAATTCTGCTTGAATCCTTATAATTAAATGTCAAAAATCACATTTAAAAAATTTTAGGCAGATTAAATTATTCTAATTCTCTTATCATCTCACCTATTCATTGTCATGAACTTTTTACAAATATTAATAGTTTGGGGTATTTATTGATTCTTCAGGGATCATCTGACTATAAGCATAACTCTAGATTTATATGCAGAAAAGATTACAGTGAAATACACACTGATAGAATTCAGAAATTTTTTTTAATCTGAGAAATATGTTTATTAGCATAATTTCAATATTCATAAATAAGTATTCTATTAAAAGAATACCCACAGATATAGAAAACAAACTTATGGTTACCAAAGGAGAAAAGTGGCGAGGGATAAATTGGAAGTTTGGGATTAACATATGCCCACTACTATATATAAAATAGATAACCAACAAGGAGCTACTGTACAGCACAGGGAACTATACTCAATATTGTATAATAACCCATAAGGGAAAAGAATCTAAAAAAAATAGATATATATTATATATAACTGAAACACTTTGCTGTACACCTAAAACTAACACAACATTGTATATCAACTACACTTCAATTAAAAAAAATAACAATAATAAAGCAAAAAAAAATACCCTGTAGAATATTAAAATAAGTCTTGAGATTTTAAAATTAAAAAGTCATGATGACTCAGAAAGTTTACATAATATATCATAAAAATATTTTAAATACATAGCTACATAACTTCACTGTATCCAACAAATTTAAAGCATTAACAATTTTGTTAAAATATCTATTTTATTTTATAATAATAAGGATAATTATTTCTATAGGCAATCATTTCTCTCTGAGGGGGAAAAAAAGGTTTACTGCAGTCAGTAGTCATTCTAGTAAAGTGTTTCTCTTCCTAATTAATGTGTTCGGAGGGATAAATATATTCTGTTTACGTGCAAAAAATTTAAATTCATTTTCCATTGAAGAACTAAATATTTTCAATCTTAATTACATTCCACAATCTATGGAGATATTAAAAATAACAAGTGCCATAAATTGTGAAGACTGGGGGACTTGAAAAACCCCTAAAATTGTATTAAGTGATTTATTTGTATTAATTAACCCAGTTACTATTTTTGAAAAATCATTGTCAGCTTAGAATGGCTACTAGTGATTGTCTGTTATAAATAAAATTAATTTAGTCTATTCATCAACATGCAGTACCTTTATCAAATAAAACAAAGTATATGCAGAGATTATGCAGTGGAAATTTTAAGGTAAATCACCAATAAACAGAAAATTGAGGTTTTTAGCAGATTTGCTCATTACAAAATTAAATGCCTCATCTGCATACACGTCACACTTTCCACCAACTCATACACCCTCCACACACACACACACACACACACCGCTCACTACATTCCACACTTCCAGTCATCCATGTCCCTCCCTATGTTTGATTCATAATTACCAAACCAAAAAGGACAGCTCTGAAAAGGCGAAGCAACTAACTCTAGCTGTCATTTCAATAAAATATCCCGTAAAAAGTTCAGTTTTCATTAGACCTTTTTACACTACCCACTGCTTCAGAAAAGTTCATCTGACCTTCTTTGTTCAGGTAGTTTTGAAGGTGTGATTTTTCCCATAGATGTGTTACTTACTGCCCCACGTGGAGAAAGGTTTCAGTATATTGTCAGTTGGTGTGCTTTGAGCCTGTGGTATGTATAGAAGTCTGGCCTCTGAATACCTCTATCTAGGGGAATATACATTGAAAACGATAACACCTATTTAAAAATAAGAAATTCTTCTTAACTAGCCCTATCTTCATGTGATATTTTATTCATATTCTTATCCCCTTTCATATACTAACATTTCTTTATAATTCTGTGCTTCTACTTCTTTCTTGTCTTGTATCTTAGTAGAAACTTATTTTAACTTATCCTTATAGTAATTATAATTATACTTCAATGTGTTTAGAATATTGTAAATCATATATAATACTTAGGACATTGTATGTGTTTACAGACATTGAGTGAACACTGACATTAACTGTTCATCAACCAAATGACTTTGAACCCATTATGGATGAAGAGGTTCCACCAAACCATAAAATTTTTCTGTACTATCAATATTCCATCGTGGCAGTATTTGATTTGGTAGGACAGAAATGCCTTCTACCATAGTGTCTTTCCTGGATGAAAAAGATGGCACACTCTTTAATTCAACCATATACTCAAAGGCTTAAGCACAGATTTAGGGAAAAATATCTGATCTCTCATTTCTAATCACCTCTGCCCCAACTTCAAAGAACTCATATCCAGAGCACTGGTTCTTATTTGTTTGTTTATTTACTAGGATAGAGTTCTTATTCAAAATGTTCTACTTAAGTCTCTCCTTGGGGGACTATCTGGAAGCTACACTGAGGGCAGAAATCTATAGTTGGATTGCCTAAGGTACAAATTTCTTGTAGAACCTAAACAGCTGCCAATTTACTTTTGAGGGCAATCAGGATGTTCATTAGTAACTGAGTTGAAGTAACTGAGAGGAACTTCATTGGTACCGAGTCAGTGACCTGGATCGTTTTCAGAATGAGCATTGAGCTGAAATAGACCATTCATTTCTACTTCCACTGGGATACTGTACCAAAAGGTTGTGGCTCTTACCTTCTTCTAACAGTGGTAGGGATTTTCAGGAGCAGAAAACAAGGCTTTATGTTTGCCATTTGTATCTCAGGGTAATTTTTTATATGATTTTAAAAGAGCATGAGATAAACCCTGTATTTTAGGCTAACCTATGGGACGGATTCCAACTCCTTCATTTGATAGGTAATTGAAATATGATGACAGTACACTGTGGTGAATCAAAGGTTTCAGAAGTGGAGAAGGAAATTAAAAAATAGACAGGTCTGGAGCATGGTCAATAGAAGTTGGTATACTTCAGTAGTTATTAAAGTGGTGTTACTATTGAGTATTGAAATAATACCACTTTAATAATTTTAATAGTAAAAGCCTATATAGGGCATATGATAGCCAGGCACTATTCAAAAAGCTTTATGTATGTTGTCATTTTTGTCCTCACAACTACCCTATTTTACAGATGAAAAAACTGGAGATTACAAAGAGGTTAAGTGACTTTCCCAAGATCGTACAAGTAGCACGTGATGGAACTGGTATTTAAACCTTGACAAGTCTGGCTCCAGAGTCAATGCTCTTAATCACTGTACTCTATTACTAGTCTGGAAAGCTGGTGAAACAGGCCACCAAGATTATACAGATGGTCCCCAACACAGTGGTTCAACTTACCAATTTTTCAGCTTTACGGTGGTGTAAGCGGTATGCATTCAGTAGAAACCATACTTGGAATTTTGAATTTTGTATCTTCCTGGGCTCTCAATATGCAGTCTGATACCCTCTCGTGATGCTGGGCAGCAACAGCAAACCACAGCTCCCAGTCAGCCATGCATTCATGAGGGTAAACAACCGATACACTTAAAACCATTCTGTACCCATACAACCATTCTGTTTTTCACTTTCAGTACTGTCTTCAATAAATTACATGGGATATTCAACACTTTGATAAAAAATAGGCTTTGTGTTAGATGATTTTGCCCAACTGTAGGCTAATGTTAAGTGTTCTGAGTATGTTTAAGATGGACTAGGCTAAGCTATGATGCTTAGTAGGTTAAGTGCCTTAAATGAATTTTTTTCTTTAATTTTTATTTTATATTGGGGTATAGTTGACTTACAATGTTGTGTTAGTTTCAGGTGTATAGCAAAGTGATTCATTTATACATATATGTATATCCATTATTTTTCAGATTTTTTTCCCACATAGGTTAATACAGAATATTGAGTAGAGTTCCTTATGCTATACAGTAGGTCCTTGCTGATTATCTATTTTATATATAGTAGTGTGTATATGTTAATCCCAAACTCCTAATTTATCACTCCTCCTGACCTTTCCCCTTTGGTAACTGTAAATTTGTTTTCGAAGTCTGAGTCTGTTTCTGCTTTGTAAATAAATTCATTTGTACCATTTTTTTAGATTTCAGGTATAAGTGATATCATATGATATTTGTCTTTCTCTGTATGACTTACTTCACTTAGTATGATAATCTCTAGGTCCATCCTTGTTGCTTCAAATGGCATTATTTTATTCTTTTTTATGGCTAATATTCCATTGGATACATGTATCACATCTTCTTTGTCCATTCCTCTGTCGATGGACATTTAGGTTGCTTCCATGTCTTGGCTATTGTAAATTGTGCTGCAATGAACAATAGGATGCATGTATCTTTTTGAATTATGGTTTTCTACAGATATATGCCCAGGAGTGGGATTGCTGGATCATATCGTACTTCTACTTTTAGTTTTTTAAGGAACCTCCATACTATTCTCCGTAGTGGCTGTACCAGTATTAAAAGCATTTTTGACTTATAATATTTTCAACTTAAGATGGGTTTACCAGGACATAGCTCCATTATAAGCTGAGGAAGATCTCTAGTACGTTCAGTTTCTAAGTTGCTATTGTGATTTGTAATGAGAAATATATATTTGGTCTTCGTCTGGCACAGAGCTCCTAGAACTCCTGAAATTTCCTAACTAATGAGAGCAAAAAAGGTACCTTCTGTTAATGAGGTTAATGAGGTGACTTTGGGACTGCACCTATGGATGGGAGGGTGGTTGCCAAGAAGTCCATCTTTGTGTTTGGAGGGTTAGAATGTTCAGTCCCATCCCTCAGACATCTGTGGACGGTAGAGAAGCTGGAGGTTGAATGAATCACCAATGGCCAGTGATTTAATCAGTCGTGCCTATGTAATGAAGCCTTCTTAAAAACCCAAAAGGACAGGGCTTCCAGGTTGGTGAACATGTGCAGATTTGGGGAGAGTGGTGTGCAAAGAACATGGGATCTCCATGCCCTTTCCCCATACCTTGCCCTGTGCACCTCTTTCATCTGGCTGTCCCTGAGTTACATCCTTTTATAATAAACTGGTGATCCAGTAAGTAAACCATTTCTCTGAGTTCTGTAAGCTACCCTAGCAAATTAATCAGACCCAAGGAGGGGGGTTATTGGAAACTCCAATCTACAGTCAGTCAGTCAGAAGCACAGATGACAACCTGGACTTGCAGTTGGCATCTGAAGGGACACAGGGGCAGTCTTATAAACTGAACCCTTAACCTGAGGAATCTGATGCTATCTCCAGGTAGATAGTGTCAGAATTGAGTTGAATTACAGGACACCCAGCTGGTGTTTGAAAATTGTTTGTTGTTATGGGAAAAACCCACACACGCACTCACATCAGAATTGGTGACCAGAATCATTCAGTTGCCTCCAGGGAAAGAATTACTCATAAGGGATGTGGGGTCTCAGCCCAATAGCAACGTCCTCGTTATCAGGGGCCAAGAACAATTTTAGTATTTCACCATACTCAGTCTCCAGTGAATTTTTTCAAATAGGAAATCTGAACCAAGCAAGTAAAATAACTATTTTTACCCTAAATTTGTGCAGGAATTCGAGAGCACATGTTAACAAAGCTTTTCGACCAGTTAACAGAGAATGACACAATGGATAAGGTATTCTCCTCACTTCTATGGAGACCCCAGGGCACTGGAGCATTCAGTGAAACAGAGGCACTAGCAGACTTAAGGCAAAGCCCACCCAACAGCAGTAGCAGACCTCAGAGCAGAGAGACAGTCTAGCACAGCAACCTAGACAGTAGCCTGGCAGCAGCTACTGGGTGGAGGAGGCACATTTATCAGACTTTTAGGTCTGGAGGCCTTAGGATCAGGCAAAAAAATGCAAGAATTGGAGAAATGACTGCGAAAACTACAGGAGTCCATGGAAAACTTTCACAAGTTATTCCCAAAATGAAAGGAAACTTAAAGATGCTAGAGGTCTCACACTTATGGGTGGGGATGAGCCAGATGACTACTTCTTGTATTCAAAAGTGTTATCACACCTTCATCCCTTGTTGGTATAGGCTGGAAAAAAAAAAAAAAAGACACAACAGATTACATATGCATCCACAAATCATTAATCATCTTTTCTGTATATCTTATGGATATGGTCATAATGTCATATTTAACTTAAAAAATGTTATACATACTAAAATTCAGTTTGTCAAAAAGAAATATCTGAAATGAAAAGATAAAATGTTAATTTGATAGATGTCATGCCTTATAAAGGGGTGATGGATGGAGGGTTATATTCCATTTTTTAAGCTTTTTAGATTTTGCGTTTGGCCATAAATTTCTTCACACTAGATGATTGGCAGACTAGACTAAGACATCAAGAAGAGGAGAGGTAATGAAGATTCATAGGCAGAGTGCAGACCCAAACTTAGCTGAGTCATCAGTGGCAATTTCCATTCCTTTCTCAATCTGTTTTAAATTTTAAATTAGACTTCACTATTAAGAAGACTCGGTACTGAGGATGTAGAAACTAGTTCTCAAATTGAAAACCTTATCAAGATAAGAGATTTGACCCTTTTGTACTATATGATTTTAAAGGTTATAATGGCCTCTTTTCACAATAGAATCTGATTTACTGAAAAGTAGCTTTAATATATGACTCATTATTTTACATTTACAATACCAGCATTATTATGATAATATGGTCAAAAATAATACCATTGATTCTTCTTTTTATGATCCAGAGTTGGAGGTCTTTGTAAAAGAAAAAAAGAAAAAAAAATGAGGACTCTGGAATAATTAGAGTGGAATTTTAGAACATTATCCATATGATTTCTAACAAGGGGTATTCTCATGTGACAAGCAGGGGAATCTTCTATTTCTAGCTACAATTACTCAGTGGTTTAATGTCAGTTAGAATGCTATCTCAGTCAAAATAGCTCCTATATATGTAAAATTATGGTTATTTCCCAAATTATACTGTTTTTTCAACTGAAACGATGTTTAAATGCTGTGATTTTGACTTGCCAGGAGGCACAGGTAGTCACATAAACAAGTTTCATATTGAAAGGCAGTGCTTGCAGTCAGAAAAAAAAGAACATTTTCTATAATTTTGTAGTGAGAGAAAAAAGTAAGAAAGACTGTTTAATTCAAATGGATATTTGTGCATTAGGAATTACTGTGGACTAAATAACTTGTTATACACACTACTCATATAAAATAGATTACTAATAAGGACCTACTGTATAGCATGGGGAACTCTACTCAATACTGTATAATGGCCTATATGGGAAAAGAATCTAAAAAAGAGTGGTTATATGTATAACTGATTCACTTTGCTGTACAGCAGAAACTAACACAACATTGTCAGCTATACTCCAATAAAAAAATAAATAATTTATTATTTGAGTTGAAACACCTATCAAGAAGTGGGAAAAATACTCTTTACTGAATGGGCCAGTAGCCATGGACCTGCCCCTCAACTTGTAAGCAAAAGTTTTTTTCTTTTTTTGTGTTTTTGATTTTTGTTTTTTGTTTTTAAACATCTTTATTGCAGTATAATTGCTTTACAATGGTGTGTTAGTTTCTGCTTTATAACAAAGTGAATCAGCTATACATATACATATATCCTCATATCTCCTGCCTGTTGCGTCTGCCTCCTACCCTCCCTATCCCACCCCTCTAGGTGGTCCAAAGCACCAAGCTGATCTCCCTGTGCTATGTGGCTGCTTCCCACTAGCTATCTATTTTACATTTGGTAGTGTATATAATATGTCCATGCCACTCTCTCACTTTGTCCCAGTTTACCATTCCCCCTCCCCATGTCCACAAGTCCATTCTTGACGTCTGCGTCTTTATTCCTGTCCTGCCCCTAGGTGCTTCAGACCCAAATTTTTCTTTTTCAGATTCCATATATATGTGTTAGCATATAGTATTTGTTTTTCTCTTTCTGACTTACTTCACTCTGTATGACATACTCTAGGTCCATCCACCTCACTACAAATAACTCAATTTCATTTCTTTTTATGGCTGAGTAATATTCCATTGTATATATGTGCCACTTCTTCTTTATCCATTCATCTGTCGATGGACACTTAGGTTACTTCCACGTCCTGGCTATTGTAAATGGAGCTAAAATGAACATTGTGGTACATGACTGTTTTTGAATTATAGTTTTCTCAGGGTATATGCCCAGTAGTGGGATTGCTGTGTCGTATGGTAGTTCTATTTTTAGTTTTTTATGGAACCTCCATACTGTTCTCCATAGTGGCTGTATTAATTTACATTCCCACCAGAAGTGCAAGAGGGTTCCCTTTTCTCCACACCTGCTCCAGTATATACTGTTTGTAGATTTTTTGATGACAGCCATTCTAACTGGTGTGAGGTGTTACCACATTGTAGTTTTGATTTGCATTTCTCTGATAATTAGTGATGTTGAGCATCCTTTCATATGTTTGTTGGCAATCTGTATATCTTTGGATAAATGTCTGTTTAGGTCTTCTGCCCATTTTTGGATTGGGTTTTTGTTTTTTTGATATTGAGCTACATGAGCTGCTCGTAAATTTTCGAGGTTAATCCTTTGTCAGTTGCTTCATTTGTGAACATTTTCTCCCATTCTGAGAGCTGTCTTTTCGTCTTGTTCATGGTTTCCTTTGCTGTGCAAAAGCTTTGAAGTTTCATTAGGTCCCAATTGTTTATTTTTGTTTTTATTTCCATTTCTCTAAGAGGTGGGTCAAAAAGGATCTTGCTGTGATTTATGTCATAGATTGTTCTGCCTATGTTTTCCTCTAACCGTTTTATGGTGTCTGGCCATACATTTAGGTCTTTAATCCATTTTGAGTTTATTTTTGTGTATGGTGTTAGAGAGTGTTCTAATTTCTTTCTTTTACATGTAGTTTTCCAGTTTTCCCAGCACCATTTATTGAAGAGGCTGTCTATTCTTCATTGTATAATCCTGCCTCTTTTATCAAAAATAAGGTGACCATATCTGCGTGGGTTTATCTCTGGGCTTTCTCTCCTGTTCCATTGATCTATATTTCTGTTTTTGTGCCAGTACCATACTGTCTTGATTACTGTTGCTTTGTAGTATAATCTGAAGTCAGGGAGCCTGATTCCTCCAGCTGCGTTTTTGTTTCTCAAGATTGCTTTGGCTATTCGGGGTCTTTTGTGTTTCCATACAAATGGTGAAATTTTTTGTTCTAGTTCTGTGGAAAATGCCACTGGTAGTTTCACAGGGATTGCATTGAATCTGTACATTGCTTTGGCTAGTATGGTCATTTTCACAATGTTGATTCTTCCAATACAAGAACATGGTATATCTCTCCATCTGTTTGTATCATCTTTAATTTCTTTCATCAATGTCATACAGTTTTCTGTATACAGGTCTTTTGTCTCCTTAGGTAGGGTTATTCCTAGGTATTTTACTCTTTTACTTGCAATGGTAAATGGGAGTGTTTCCTTAATTTCTCTTTCAGATTTTTCATCATTAGTGTTTAGGAATACAAGAGATTTCTGTGCATTAATTTTATATCCTGCTACTTTACCAAATTCATTGATTAGCTCTAGTAGTTTTCTGGGAGCATCTTTAGCATTGTTTATGTATAGTATCATATCATCTGCAAACAGTGACAGCTTTATTTCTTCTTTTCCAGTTTGGATTCCTTTTATTTCTTTTTCTTCTCTGATTGCTGTGGGTAAAACTTCCAAAACTATGTTGAATAATAGTGGTGTGAGTGAGCATCCTATCTTGTTCCTGTTTTAGAGGAAATGGTTTCAGTTTTTCACCATTGAGAGCACTGTTGCCTGTGGGTTTGTCATATATGGCCTTTATTATGTTGGGGTAAGTTCCCTCTATGCCTACTTCTGAAAGATTTTTATCATAAGTGGGTGGTGAATTTTTTCGAAAGCTTTTTCTGCATCTTTGAGATGATCATATAGTTTTTCTCCTTCAGTTTGTTAATAGAGTTTATCACATTGATTGATTTGTGTTTAGAAAGAAAGAATTAGTAGAAGAAAGAAAGAAAGGGGGGAGGAAGGAAGGAGAGAAGGAAGGAAAAAAAGAAAGATAAAGTAAAATAAAATAAAGATAAAATATAATTAATTATTTTAAAATTATTAAAATAAAATAATTATTAAGAGAAAAAAAAAAAAATTTTCCTCCTTCACAGCTCCCTCCCACTGGTGCAGGTGCCGTCCCTATTCTTTTGTCTCTGTTTATTCTTTTTTTGTTTTGCACTACCCAGGTATGTGGGGGGTTTCTTGCCTTTTGGGAGGTCTGAGGTCTTCTGCCGGCGTTCAGTAGGTGTTCTGTAGGAGTTGTTCCACGTATAGTAGTATTTCTGGAGTATCTGTGGGGAGGAAGGTGATCTCCGCGTCTTACTCTTCCGCCATCTTCCCGGAAGCCTCCGGAGTCTCAAATTTTTGAGGAGGACCAGAGCTGACAAGATTCAGAATTAGTACCGGGAATGAGCGGAGATTAAGGTGATTGAAGTCTCAGAGATCCAGGCCCAGTCTGCGTGTTCAAATGAGTCATTAACATAGATGTATAAATCTTTTTCTCACTGTTGTGGCCTCTCCCGTTGCGGAGCACAGGCTCGGGACGCGCAGGCTCAGCGGCCATGGCTCACGGGCCCAGCCGCTCCGCGGCATGTGGGATCTTCCCGGACCAGGGCACGAACCTGTGTCCCCTGCATCGGCAGGCGGACTCTCAACCACTGCACCACCAGGGAAGCCCCTATTTATTCTTTTTTGTTTTGCCCTCCGCAGGTACGTGGGGGGTTTCTTGCCTTTGGGGAGGTCTGAGGTCTTCTGCCAGCATTCAGTGGATGTTCTGTAGGAGTTGTTCCACATGTAGATGTATTTCTGATGTATTTGTGGGGAGGAAGGTGATCTCCATGTCTTACTTCTCTGCCATCTTGAACGTCTCTCTCTAAACAGAAGTTTTAGAAAATACTTTAAGAATCAAATTTTTAAATTATGACTGTGTCAAGAACTGTGAAGGGTCTGAGATTTATCCTACTTGCAAGTACCTAGTTAGCCCTGCCATAGTTGCATAGATACTGGCAGAAGACATGAGACTCCTGGATCAGAAATGAAGAACTTTATCACTCATGGCAGAGTGAGCAGCATGCGCTTCATGTTTTCAGGCTTTCCTTGCCCCCAAGTCCGATGGAGGTAATGCAGACACAGGCCCAGCGGAATGCTGCCCACACAGTGGGTTCAGTGATCTCCAGTCTTACACAGAGACAAACCTGCCCAAACTTTGCTGAAGAAAGAGACATTATATCTATTATTCAGTCAGAAAAGAAATCTGCCTCTATGTCCCAAGGCTGTCTGCTAGACAAATATCCATGAAAAGAGTCCAGGACAAAAGGTATCACAAGACGTGTTAAAAACAAAATGGAAAATTGCCCCTCAGCAAAATATTTTAATAGAACCTCATTATTCACAATTCGGTACTTGAGAATTCATTTACTGAAATGTACCTGTAATCCTAAAATCAATACTTGCCACACTTTCACATGCAGACCTGGGCAGAGTGGGAAAAAGTTGAGTGGCCTGACACTCAGGTTCCCAGCTAAGGCCAAACAGGGGGACTCACGGCCATCTTGTTTTAGTTCTTATACAGTAAACAAATGTCTTTTCTGTTGTATACTTAGTGTCATGTTCTTTGCATTTTTGTGCACTTTTTTCAGTAATTTTGCTATTTAAAATGGCCTTGAAGAGTGCTGAAGTACTGTCTAGTATTCCTAAGTACAAGAAGGCTATGGTGTGTCTTATGGAGAAAATAAGTGTGTTAGATAAGCTTCATTCAGGCCTAAGTTATAGTGATGTTGGCGGTGAGTTCGAAGTTAATGAATCGAAAGTATTAAATACGATGTCTTTAAACAGAAACAGTCATAAAACAAGGTTGTGCATTGATCTGTTGATGGAAACGCTGTGCCCAGAGGCTCACAACATTTTCACATACATTTTCAGGCTCACAATAATCCTGTAGTTCCCCTAGGAATAAGAGTTCAGTATTCACTAACTCAACGTATGCTGCAACGTTATGGACCATCACTGCTGTGAGTAATGAGAATCAACTGGACGGTCAGTCACAAATGGTGGCAACCGCACTTCCACTCTTGCACACTTACAGCCTCAACAAAACAGCAAGAGAGATCTTGTAAAGCTTAAGCAAAATCATAGCTCAACTCTGTTCAGATGTTCTCCACTGACTTTCCCCTCTCAGAATCTAAAGCAAACTTATCTCAGTGGTCCTACAGCATCTTCATTCCGCATCTTGCCTGTGGAGCCTCTGGCTGTAGCTTCTTCCACTCTCCCCCTTGTTCATTCTGCTTCAGCCACCCTGCTTCCTTGCTGTTTATGGGACAGACAGTTTCCTGCTTCAAGACCTCTGCACTTACTTTTCCTCTGTCTAGAAAGCTCTTGTGCTTTTTCCAGATATCTAAATGACGTATTCCCTCATCTCTTTCAGGTCTTTGCTAAAATCTCACCTTCCCATTAAGGCTATCACTGACCAACCTACTTAAAATTGCAAGCCTGTCCCTCCTAGCCCTGGTACTCCCCATACCCTATCTCTGCTTTATTGCTCTCCATGGCACTACCACCATCTGATATAGTATAAATTTACATGTGCATTTGTTTATCTGTATCCTTCTCCAAATATGCAGGGATTATTATTGTCTGTTTTATTCATGGCTGTATACCCAGAACCTAGAACAATGCCTGCCTCACAAGAGATTTTTATTCAATAAGTATTTATTGAATAAATGAAATAAAAGTCTCTTGGAGTTTTCAGTGACTTTCTTTTTTGCAGTACGGTAAGCTTTACCTTAATCTGCTCCTAAAGAAAGCTCCTGAGAAAATTTCTTCAAAACAGATAAATTAACAGTGAGAGAGGCACAGCTCAAAAGACTTGCTCAGGCTCAGCAAGGGGAGAAAGCTAATTGGGAAAAAGTAGCAGAGTATTTTCAAGCTGTCTTGAAAAGAGAGGAATGGCAAACCTCTTCATTTTTCACATTGACAAAAAATGTTTTTAGCAGCATGAGAATTGATACTAGTTTTTAAAATAACGATTAAAAAAAAACCCTACTCAGAAAAGTGCTGTTGTCTGTCTAATTTCTTTGTACAACAGTATCAAATCAAACGAATCCCTTATGAAGGAAGAAGAGAGTGCTTTTTCTTTAGAGAACAAAACAATTAGAGTCTAGCTAAACTGCCCACAAAACATGAACTGTTTCATTTAACTAACTGAGAGCACAGCTTAATTCCTAAATCAGGAAGCAATCGCTGTTAATAAAAGGCAAGCCCCTCACAAGCATGTTTCTCTCTGCCCTAAACAGATATGGAGAGAACTCATGGTGCTTCAGCGTGTTGCAACAGACAGCCACAGATAAATGGAACAAATACCAGGCGAACTTTGAAAAAGATGGTTTGATTTGGTGTTAAGGCTAATCCCGAGTTTTACCATCAGGTGGTTTTCTCATGCTGTTGTAATCCAAATTTCTCCAGACCTCACCAACTGGGGAGTGTAACCAAGGCCACATCATCTATAAGAACTTCAAATTCACTAACTTAATGCCCCACAGAACATAGGACCTCCGGCCTCCCTTCCATGTTTTCATGCAGTTATTATATGGGATTCCTTAGGTGGGTTATTTTGGGTGCTCATGAAGAGTCCTCTCAAGACGTTCCACCTGCTAGTGTCCCCCAAACCAACTGAGAGGAGCATTTTGGCTGCCCAAGGTCAACCATAAGAATACACATCAAGGGACTTCCCTGGCGGTCCAGTGGTTAAGACTTTGCCTTCCAGTGCAGGGGGTGTATGTTCGATCCCTGGTCAGGGAGCTAAGATCCCACATGACTTGGGGCCAAAAGGCCAAAACATAAAATAGAAGCAATATTGTAACAAATTCAATAAAGACTTTAAAAAAAATGGTCCACATAATCCTTCCATGTTTTCATGCAGTTATTATATGGGATTCCTTAGGTGGGTTATTTTGGGTGCTCATGAAGAGTCCTCTCAAGACGTTCCACCTGCTAGTGTCCCCCAAACCAACTGAGAGGAGCATTTTGGCTGCCCAAACTCAACCATAAGAACACACATCAAGGGACTTCCCTGGCAGTCCAGTGGTTAAGACTTTGCCTTCCAATGCAGGGGGTGCATGTTCGATCCCTGGTCAGGGAGCTAAGATCCCACATGACTTGGGGCCAAAAGGCCAAAACATAAAATAGAAGCAATATTGTAACAAATTCAATAAAGACTTTTAAAAAAATGGTCCACATCAAAAAAAAAAAAAAACCGCACATCAACACCAAGGGTATCAACCCTTGAGAGTCAAAGCAGAACCAATTTTCCCATAGTCCTCACTACCCTGAGCCATGCTGCAGCGCAAATAAGAATGCTGCTCTTCTGAGCTGGGTCACACTTGGATGTTATGAGAGCAGCACTTCTGTCTGCTTCTGCTGGCAACCTCTCTGTGTAAAGGACTCGAACAGGTATGCATTTTGGCAGACTCAGGAACATGCATACATACATATATACATGCATCTGTACATGTATATAATATAATATGACCCTGAAGTAAGAGCTATAAGATATAGACAGTGCACTACTGGAAGACACAAGAGAGGACTCGAGAAGGAAAGGCTTCATGATGGAAGGGGCATATATGTAGACCTCAGTCTATAGGTAGTCTATGTGTATCATTATTCTTATTATTTAATTCATGGCTAGAAAGTCTCTTTCCTCAGTTCCCCTGATCCCTGTATTTCAAGAAGGCAATCTGAAACTCTAATGTATTAGTGGACTCACTTGAAAATTTTCTCATATAAAAAGTAGTTATGGGGGCTTCCCTGGTGGCGCACTGGTTGAGAGTCCGCCTGCCGATGCAGGGGACACGGGTTCGTGCCCTGGTCCGGGAAGATCCCACATACCGCAGAGCGGCTGGGCCCGTGAGCCATGGCCGCTGAGCCTGTGCGTCTGGAGCCTGTGCTCCGCAACGGGAGAGGCCACAACAGTGAGAGACCTGCGTACCGCAAAAAAAACAAAAAAAAGTAGTTATGTTTGGTGTTCTCAATGAGAAGATATGAAAGATTACTTTGGTCTGTGCTATTTGGGATAACCTTTTTTCATATATCACCTGGTTTAAAAAATATTTCTGATCAAAAATACCCTGATTTTATGGAAACTGCATTCTAGTGTTCTAAAGAACAATGATGAAGGGAAGGGGAAAGATGGTAGGGTGAGATGTGGGTCAGTGGTTAATAATTTATATAGAGTGGTCAACGGTAGACTTTAATTAAGTGACATGCAAACAGAATCCTGAAGACAGTGAAAGGAACAAGACATGTAGATATCTAGGGAAGAGCATTCCAGACACAGGGGCTAGCAATGCAAAGGCCCTGAGGCGGGCATAATTAGCGTGCTCAAGGAATAGAAAAGATATAGAGCATGGTGTGTAAGAGGTTAAGTGGTAGGAGTTGCAGTCAAAGAGGTAATCCAGAGCCAGATCACATACAATTTTATAAGCCAATATCAGGACTTTGCTTTTTTTATAATCTTTTGTTATTGAGATATAATTGACATATTAGTTTCATGTACACAGCATCATTCAATATTTGGATATATCACAAAATGATCACCACAATGAGTCTAGCTAACATGAATCACCACACATGGCTACAGTTTTTTTCCTTGCGATGAGAACTTTTAAGATCTGCTCTCTTAGCAACTTTCAAATATACAAAACAGTATTTTTAACTCTAGTAATGATGCTGTGCATTACACCTCCATGACTTTATTTTATAAGCGGAAGTTTGTATCTCTTGACCCCCCATTTCACTCAGTCCCACTTCCCACCTCTGGCAACCACCCATTTGATCTGTTCTCTGTATCTATGAGCTCAGTTTTTCTGTTTTGCTTTTTGTTTGTTTCCTTTTTTTTTAGCTTTTATATATAAGTGAGATCATATAGTATCTGTCTTTCTCTGTTTGACTTATTTCACATAGCATAATGCCCTCAAGATCCATCCACGTTATCATAAATGGCAAAATTTCATTCTTTTATATGGCTGAATTATATATATATAATTATATATATATATGTGTATACATATGCACAAATATATGTGTGTGTATGTATATATGTATCTCAAATTTTCTTTATCCATTCTTCCATTGGTGGACACTTAGGTTGTTTCCATATCTTGACTTTTGTAAATAATGCTGCAGTGAACATGGGGGTGCAGATGTCTTTTCAAGTAAGTGTTTTTACTTTCTTCGGATAAATACCTAGAAGTGGAATTGCCGGATAATATGGACTTTGCATTTACTTTGAGAGAGGTAGAAAGACATTAGAAAGTTTTGAGCAGAGAAATGGTGTTGTCTAAATCAAGGTTTAAAAAGATCACAGTGAATGCTTGGTTATGGCAAACTACAGTGGACAAAGTGGAAGCAGGGAGACTGGTTAAGAGGCTTGTGTAACGTATGATAGTGACTTGGATCATAAGGGAAGGGGCGAAGGGTATATAAAGTGGTCTGATGCTGCATAGATAAGACAGAACTTGCTAACAGATTGGATGTGGGGTTTGAAAGAAAGAGAAGAGTCAAGTGTGACTCCAAGGCTGTTGGTCTGAACAACTAGGAGGGTAGAGTTGTCATTTAATGGGATGGGAAGCCTACAGGAGGAACGTGCTGGGGCAGGTGAAGACATGAAAATAGAGAAATCAGTTCTGGAAAGTAGGACCTTTGAGGCTTTGGAGTTCACCTGATTTGGGTTAGATCTGCTCTTGCTCTGCAGTTCATTAGTTATACAATCTTCAGCATTAACTCAGCTCTTCTGAGGCTCAGTTTCTCACCCGTATCATGAGGATAATAGAACCCAAGGTGTAGGATAGTTGTTGCGAAGATTCAACAGAGAGCAGATATAATGTACCTAAAACACAGATTTTAATAGACGCTAAAATACAGCAAAACCAAGTGTGTGTGTGTGTGTGTGTGTGTGTGTGTGTGTATGATTAATAAATGGGGTTTATCATAATCTTTGTGAAATTAGGTGTGAGGTTTCTTATGGCACTGTGAGAATTACTTGCAGAAAATTTTCTAAGATTGTGTTTTAATTAGATGAATTCTAAACACTTAAGAAAGGAGATCCTTATCCCGTATCATTCAGTATTTATGTTTATCATAGCAATGTGTCCTTTACTTTTTAGCTCCTTTTCTGGCTTTACTATTCACGGTATGCTGTGCTCTTTCATAGATGTTTTAGTTTTTTTTCTCAACTTGGCCAGAAAGCTAAAGCATCAATCACTCTGGTAGACTTTTGTACAAACCAGTAAGTGCTCTCTTGGTTTTATTCTTTTGGAATTTATATAGTGCCTCAGATCACCAAGGCATCAAGATACTATTCTGATTTGTTTGTTTCCTGTTCTCCAAAATTATTAACTTATACCCTCCTTCCTAAGCATCTTGTTTACTTTTAAATAGATTATTATTTTATGTTGGATAGTGTCTGGTAGAACTGTCCTGAATTAAAAACTGAGTAAATATCTTTATTCTCAGAAGAAGAGACTGACCTGACATATTTCCCCAACAGGCAATAGGGTTTTGATTCTGGCTCAGTCACTCCCATCCCCAACATCAGGGCCTGTCAGCTGCCAGCATTTCCTAGATACGAGTTTCCTCAAACCACACTTCACTAGGTCCTTACCTCACTCATCCTTCCCACTCGCTCACAAGATACCCTTCAGTTCCATTTAAGGTGGGGTTTTTATACACACCTGTCCTCCATTATTCTCACAAAGCTAGGCCACGGACAGCAGTAAGGACTGCTTCGCTTCCTGTGTGTTCCATCAACTCAGAATCAGTTATCTGTTGTTACGCTTGACACCTAAGTCAGGTGCCAGCAGTGTACCTTTTAAAGCTGGTTTTGGTAACTCTAAGTGCTCTGAGGTTTACATTCATTAAGTTACTTGAGTGTACCACATTTTTTGTATCTTCCTGAAGATTTCTCCATCTTAATTTACTACCATGGCCATATCTGTTTTACCCTTGACCTCACTTTTGAGGTACTCCCTGAATTTACTTGTCACCATACTTTTTATTACTTCTGCCTGAAATATCTCCATTCCTCACCCACATAAAGTTTTACTCAGTTTCCAAGACTCAGTTCTAATACTGCTTCTTCCTTAAAGTCACTTCATTTGGCACTGACTCACCCCTGCTGCACTTAGCAGGGTAACTCTGGCAGACTGCTAGTGTGTACGTCCCCAGTTGACCATAAGCCTCCAGAGGGCAGGCGCAATAATTTACCAAAAATTCCTTGAATGTAGTAGATGGTCAGTAAGTGTCTGTTGACATAATATGCTTCCTTTCTTAATGTGTCTTTATTTTTTATCCGCTTTGTCTTCATTATCAACATTGTTCTAGCATAAGAGTCCATGTCAGTTTTTTTTGCTGCTAAACACAGTTTCAGTAATTCAACAAGTGTGAGCATCTTCTATATGACTTTTAACGAATTTGGACTTAGGAATGCAGTGAATTAATGCATAATCCCTTCCTTAGAGAAGCTTACGGTATGGAAGGAAAAACTGACAAGTAAATAATATATACTATGATGGCAGTGACATTTTTCACAGTGGTATTTGAGCAGCTAAAGAGGTTCACAGGCTCTCATTATGTGGGGTTTGGGTGAACTGAAGGGTATAATCAATATGTTAAGCACCTAGAACAGCCCTGCATGTGGAAGGCACAGAATAAATGCTGTTTGTTGAATAAATTATATGGTGGCAGCTAAAAGGTAAGTTCAGAGAACAGTAACAGGACATGGCTGCTGGTGAGGCACTTTCAGTGCACTGTGATGTTGATATGGCTTTCCTGCCTTACTGTAGACCTCAGCTTTCAGTCACTTACACCCTCAGTTGAGGACTCCCTGGGTCTCATCTAAAAAAATGATGAAAAGAATAAGACTAAATCGTTTCCCAGATGACTAAGATAGCTTCCTTTTAGCAGTTTCCAGAATCTCCCTGCCAAAAACAGCTACCTTTAAAAGTGGACCTACAGCATTAATGTAAGAAAGAAGGAAAGAAACAAAATTATTATGAAATTATTTTTAAATATTAGAATACGTCTTCAAATGATTGTCAAAGTTTAGTTTGGTATCAGATGTTCTAATTTTATGTGTAATTATATAAACTTTTCATTCATTAGTTAGTAATTTACTTATTAATTGAACAAGCATCTATTGAAAACCTATTATGTGATGATTTCTTTCCCAGGATCCAGAGATACAAAGACAAATAAGATGACCCTTGGCTCCAATTAGCTTATCCCAATGGATTGAAAAGCAAAATAAATAAAACAATTCAGTATATCATTGTAAGAGTTAAGTCAGAGGTGTCCATGGGTTTTTAAATAGAAAAGAAGAGCATCTAAATCAGGCATGGAGGCAAAAGGAAAGGCTTTTTGAAAGAAATGATGTGCTTAAACTGATTGAAGGACAAAGACAGGTTAACGTGGCATAACTACTAGACAGTAGAACCGTTTGACCAAGTACATCCAGATTCCATTATAACAGTTAGATTTTCTTCCTTTTTTAAAATCTGTGCTCTTCCTGGCCTTAAATGATAATCAGCAGGAAACACCTATGGAGAAGACTTATCTCTACTGCCTTTGAAGAAGCACAATTCTAACGTGAAGTACCTTTTATGGGCTTAAATGATCAAAAGAGAATCCTGCTGAGATGGGTTTCATAGGAGCAGTGGCTTTAAGAGTTGAGAGTCCTAGGATAAACCATCTGTCTGTCACCAGACAGGTGCTATGAAAATAAATCACTGTTACTTCTATTTCCTGAAAATGCACTCTTTTACCAGGTTTTACGTGAATGTACTGATTAATATTTTAGCCATAAAGCTTACAAGGTAACATTCTCATATGAATATCCTAATAGCTTTTATTCTATGAAAAAGATGGGATTGAGGAACTGAATTTGAATCACATAACCATTGTTTCTTTTGTTTAAATTCACCACGTGAAATAAGATTTACCATAATACCAGGTAAGACTAGCACAGTGCTTTGAGATGGACTCCAAATATTTCTCACTGAGTAATTTAAAACCAGTGGTTTATTGTATGCCTATTTCTTTTTAAGATAATAAAATGTGGCAATACCTTTCACCTTTATTATCCTTAAGACATTTTCTTAAACTTTAGATGCTTAAAAAACTAACATCTTTCTCTTTATTCTTATACCAACTGGAGACACCATGAATTGTTATGCATTAACTATGGCCAATAATAGCTTTGTAATATTTTAGTGTTCTTCCGTCTTCTGGTAATTTTTATAATTCTTCATATACCTAAAGATTTCCCCTCAAATTTTTTTTTAAATTTAGTTATTTATTTTTGGCTGTGTTGGGTCTTCGTTGCCGTGCACAGGCTTTCTCTAGTTGCGGTGAGCGGGGGCTACTCTTTGTTGCGGTACTCAGGCTTCACATTGCGGTGGCTTCTCTTGTTGTGGAGCACAGGCTGTAGGCACGCAGGCTTCAGTAGTTGTGGCACGTGGGCTCAGTAGTTGTGGTGCACGGGCTTAGTTGCTCTGTGGCATGTGGAATCTTCCCGGGCCAGGGCTTGAACCCGTGTCCCTTGCATTGGTAGGCAGATTCTTAACCACTGCGCCACCAGGGAAGCCCTCCCCTCAAATTTTATACACTTCCCTGTCTTTATAAAGAGAATATTTTAATCTGGGATGATCATTATGAAAATGTATTCTTTCACACTGCTTTAATACTATGATACCATTAGGTATTACTGAGATGTACATACATAATTTTCTCCTACATTCAATGACCTTTGAATTCTTTTATCTGATTTTCATATTGTTGCTTTTTCTTTGCTATCAGACTGTTTGCCCTCACTTTTTATAGTTGGTATTTTCACCTCCCCTTTCAACGCTCCCTGTTATAATATGCTATTTCAAATGCAGTTCATTTCAGCAAATGTTAATTGAGGATATACTATGTATAAGTCACTGTATTAAGTGCTAGGTATTCAAAGATAAATAAAACATGGTCTCAGCCTTTAAAGAGCAAAAAAAATAGAGATGTAAAAAAGTAATTACAGTTCTGTGTGAGAATTGCGATGGATTGGATTTTATTCTATGGACAATGTAGTTTGTTTCTCCCAGGCCTTGCCAATGTGGGGTGACCCAAGACAGAACTGAAGGGTTCAACATCAGTGGGCCAGGGAAGAATTCAAAGCAGAGTTGTTTGCAGTGCACCTCCTATAGATAAAGATACCTGCTATAAAAAAAAATTAGGATAAACTTGTAAGAATTTTGTCAAAAATCAGGAGAAATTACTCTTAGTAAGATCAAGGACACTATTTTGGTTCATGAGCTTTGCATACTTACTTGTGGCCTCTGTTTTGACCACTTGGGGTCTTATTTTGCTAACTTTCTGTTTCTACAGCAGGTACAAAATAGTTTGGAATGCTCTATGAGTGAAATCCCAGTGAGTGAAATGTTAATGCATTTATTGTGAGAATTTGTTTTATATTATATTATACCTATCACATTTTATTATAGCACATATTTTATCGTCCTGACCTATCACATATCACTATCACATAGCATTTTCTAATGAGAAAAAAATTCAAAAATATATGAGACATACAGATAGCCTCTGAGTTGATGTGGGTCATGTTTCTAAATACACTTTCTGTATGAAAAAAATGTGTGTTTATGATAGAATCATATGCTTGAACCTTATAATAATGCATAGAAAATATGTCTCTCAGCATTAAATAGTTAACCTACCAAAAATTTCTGGTAGCAAACATATTCTTGTCTTTTCATATTTAAAATAGAATTATTTGCATAATGTATACTATAATAAATATTGGCCAGTTTATTATCATTATCATTCAAAATAATATGCTACCAGACTTACTTTAGAACCCTGCTGAAATTCCTATGTATTTTGAAAAAATTTTAGTCCTATGCATGAAATTACACTGTTATTACAGCAAAAAATAATAATGAAACAGTAATATATTCAGTCTTTGAGCTGGCTGAATTTCAATTTAACCTCAAGGTTAGACCTCTGTCTACTTCACCCCATTCCCTTGCATAACAGTCACATAACACCCCTACCAGTTAACATCTTTTATTTCATGTAATTATTTTCAAGAGGCTGGGTGGAAAAGGGATACATCAGTTTTTCCAGGTAGTACATATAGTTTGAAGTTATTACCTCTCAAAATTTTTGTATTTCCAGTCTACATTTCTTTTCCTGGGATCCCACCCTCCCTGCACCTCCTCTATTACATGTGCAGATAAGAAAATCACTACTGTAAAATTTGAAGATGATTTGGGGCTGGAAAATTTTCAAAGCACTAGTCACTAATCGGCTATTGTGACTGTTTTCAAATCCCAATAAAATCTCATTTCTAGCAGTATAACTTTTTGGTGAACTCTCCAGGATAAACTAGTGGCAAAATGTTACCTTAGTGATTAGAGTCATGTAGAGTTTTTGCATATAAGTTTTGCGTATAAGTTTGCCAAAAATAATGATTTTTTTACATTTACAGCAATTATCATAAACCATTCTTCCCTTGGGCTTCTTACAGTTCTGGAACAATTATTTATTGGAACCAATGTTGATATGGTTTTGTTCTTCTCAGCCTTAATATCTGATTATGTCAGGAGACTATTTCTATGAACCCCGAAACCCAAGGTGATACTAAGCTGAATTTAAGGAAACTGAGATCCTATAATGAAATCATGTCTCTTAGCATAATACTGTTTCCTGTCCAATAATAAAGACCCAAGAGGGAGCAGAAAACGTTATATGGTTTCTAACATACTGATAAAGAGAATAGCAGCTATCAGCAGTGGCCAGACCATCACTGGCACTCCACCTGCACTACATAAAAAATCCTGGCCCCATAAGACCTAGCTTCATGATTTATCACAAACAAAACTTTGAATGTCCAGAAGCTGAATTACTTGCTTGTTTAATAAGTGGGCTACACTGATACTTCCACATAATATATTAATATTAATAATAATAATTAATAATTATTTGCCAATGTGGGGTCTTTGTTGCCGTGCACAGGCTTTCTACGCTGCACTACATAAAAAATCCTGGCCCCATAAGACCTAGCTTCATGATTTATCACAAACAAAACTTTGAATGTCCAGAAGCTGAATTACTTGCTTGTTTAATAACTGGGTTACACTGATACTTCCACATAATATTCAGAGTCCTAGGGTACTTCAGTGTCTGCTCCTAGAGGCAAGAAAAAGGCTGGTGTAGTAGTCAGGGTTCTCCAGAGAAACGGAATTAATTATATATTAGAGAGATTTTGAAGAATTGGCTCATGCAGTTGTGAAGGCTGAGAAGTCACAATATCTGCCATCTGCAAGCTGGAGACCTAGGAAAGCCAGCAGTGTAATTCAGTCCAAGTTCAGAGGCCCGAGAACCAGGGCATCCAATAGTGTAAATCCCACTCCAGGAGAGGAAGATGAGATAGATGTCCCAGCTCAAGCAAAGAGGCAGGAACAAAGGCAAATTCCTCCTTCCTCTGCCTTTTTGTTCTATTTAGACCTTCAG
>NW_020185337.1:15286444-15408553 GCF_003031525.2 Neophocaena asiaeorientalis asiaeorientalis | reverse complement strand
TAACTTTACTGAATCCACTCATTCAAATGCTAATCTCATCCAGAAACACATTCACAGACACATCCAGAAATAATGTTTTATCTGGGCACCCTGTGGCCAGTCAAGGTGACACATAAAAAATTAACCATCACAGATGGCAAAAGTGAATTCTAGGCAATTCATCCACATGTTTCTACTAAAAACAAGTCTATTTTTATTTATTTTAGATAAACTCATTTTCCACATAGATATCATCTTTAAAAGAATTCACTGCTAATATCATTTGAAAGTCTCTCTGAGTCTATGCAATGGGACCACACCATTAGAACAAACAATATGAAAAAATTAGCAAGAATCAAAATCTTTCAGGCAGACCAGTCTTTGATGAAGGAAGCCCAGTGTGCATTTGCTTTATAATCAAACATTCTAAGAGGGCTTCCCTGGTGGCGCAGTGGTTGAGAGTCCGCCTGCTGATGCAGGGGACACGGGTTTGTGCCCCGGTCCGGGAAGATCCCACATGCCGCGGAGCAGCTGGGCCCGTGAGCCATGGCCGCTGAGCCTGTGCGTCCGGAGCCTGTGCTCCGCAACGGGAGAGGCCACAACAGTGAGAGGCCCGTGTACCGCAAAAAAAAAAAAAAAAAAAAAAAAATTCTGAGAGAGTGTGTATGAATATATGAGTAATGAGACCTGAGAAGAAACAATAAGATAGGAATAGAAGGCAATTATTTTGGTTTTGGTTTTGCCATAGAAACTAGGGTAAAAAAAATCAAAGTATCCAAGGCAAATACCCCCAATTTGAAACTATACTTCTGAGTCTTTTCATAGGGAAGATGCTGAGACTTTGGCAAAAGGGTATAATAAAACTGTGTTCAGAGTGCCTCATCATGTTTTGCTGTTGCAGAAACTTGTAAGTAGAATGAAATTTTAAAACCCTGTGTATTGATGAGGAGGGTTTATGTCCAAACTTCAGAAGTAAACAATTTGGTGCACATGGAAGGATTTTCCTTTAAGGATGACAGCCTAAGGAAGTTAAATGTGTTATCCAAAAGGCTTTTCCCCCCAGTTTAAGTATTCAGAAGTCTCAAGACATGAGCTCTACGTTAACTGCATGGCATAGAGGCCTATTACAAACTCGGTCAGCCTCTGCCCAGGGCAGTACAATGGAAAGAACCCTACACTAGGAATACCTGGGTATGAGTTCTGCCACTGCACTTTACTAGTTGTGTGGCCTTGATATGTCATTTGATTTCTCTGAGACGCAGTTTCCCCCTCTGTAAAATTACGATAATAATTCCTTTCTACCTCACAGAAGTGTCTGTCAAAGTTCAATGGTATTGACATGTACACATTGCTATATTTAAAATGGATAACCAACAAGGTCCTACTGTATAGCACAGGGAACTCTGCTCAATATTCTGTAACAGGCTAATTGGGAAAAGAATTTGAAAAAGAGTAGATACATGTATATGTATGACTGAATCACTTTGATGTACACCTGAAACTAACACAACATTGTTAATCAACTATATTCCAATATAAAATAAAAGTTAAAAAAAATTCAATGAGATTAAGAACATGAAAGCTAAATATAAACAGAAAAACAGTATATATTGATATATTAGCTCTTATTAAAATGCATCAGAGTTCTATTATCCTTAAACCCAAGCAAGAAAGATCCCTGCCCTGAGCCCTACTCTTTCAAGTCCCCCTTCTGGCCTTCTTTTTGCCACTTTCCTTCCCACCAGTTGAGGAGTTTGCAGAGTCAAGGGAGTATGTCCACCAGAAGCCTATGCATTCCTTCTAGACCATATTCCAAGTATGCAGACCCTATAATTATTTATCCAAACTGTCCTGATCCCATTTTCTGCACCCATAGACCACTTAACCCCAGTCCATTCCCTGAGGGGGAACCATACCACTGGTGCAACTCCCTAGGCCCAAGGGTGGCCAAGGGATGGCTGTCTGTGGGGTGTGGATAGAGGGTGGATGTGCACTTAGCAGGGCCACGTGCATACTGGTAAGGCCCTCACGGTGCAGGAAAGAGAAGGGGGTTGTGAAGCTGCCATTGAAGAACATATTTTAAAATTCGATAGCTTGACATAACTTTAAATATTTAGAAATGCAGTATACCAGGCTCTGTTTCTACTTTTGCCTCAAGCTCCACAAATATTAACTGTTTCACAATTGCCATCATAAGTCATTTCATGGATTTGCAACGTATTCCCACACATACCTTTTTCTAATTTTAGGGCTAATTATTTGTTGTTAAATATTTTACCCTGGAGAAGAAAATATACTACTATGTACTGAAATCTTTTTTGAGTTCTTTAGTCTGGGCAAAATCCCAACCATTTCTCCATTATTATGCCACCTGCTGGGCTCTTGCTTACACTGCAGCTGTCTAACCAATGGTGTAGGTATGCTAAAGATTTCATACTGGGATGGTGTTGGCGGAAAGACACAATCTTTTTCTCACATCAGCTTGAAAAATTAAAAAATTATAATCTCTTTTTCTTTGGTAGCCAAAGATAACCTCCTTTTTAAAAATGTTGAATATAAAAGGATGATAAGGAGACTGCATAGTTAAAGCTTTATACCTAAATCGTCTCTATGTCAAATCTCTGTAATGATTTTGTGTCTTATCTGTAAATAGCATAGAATACTATTTATCAGCAGAAGAACTAGTTTAAATTACTTTCAGTCTTGATGAGAAATGTGAAGAGACTGAAGTACACTACACATTGGCGTTTGTACAATTGGCAACTTGGCAAATAGCGGCAGTATCTACCTTCCTGTATTTATCACGTAGTTGACTAGCCCAAGATATTAAACAGAGCAAGTATGTCAGGTAATCAGCTTTTTTCATTAAAATTGATACTATCATTTTTATTCTTCAGTGCTTGCCTGCATCAGGAAGTCCTGTGTATACTAGAAGCACCCAAAGAATGTGGAAAATCTACTACAAATATTTTGTTAGGCAGAAAATTATTTTAGTTGCCCCTATTTAACTTCAAAGATAATGTCAAAATGCTCAATACCTTTCCATCTCAATGCAAAAACTTCACAGTTGTTGCCATATCCTGCCTTTGTACGGAACCATTTTGTTCCAAGATTGTACTTTCATATCTATTTTCTCATTTTTGCATCGTGACAATCCTACATGTTAAGTAACACATAACACAAACATGTCACAGTCCCCTTAATGTTCTCACTAACCATCTCCTATTTTCTTTTTATCCATCATTCCTTGGCAATTGAGCCATTCCAAATAATTCTAATGGATATAGACATCTTTTCTTGTTCAAATCTTTGAGCTGTCTTTTAAACAAGGCCAACTCATACATGAAACAAGCCACAGACATTTGATTAAAAACAGCCTTGGATATTCTAATCCTTTGTTAAGCGATGGTCCACAGAGGTCGCACACTCAAATGCCTCCAAGGAGCAGCTGTTAACAAAACTTACGCAGTGCACCACTAGGCTGGTTTTTTTTGGTTTGTTTGTTTTTTGTTTTTTTTTTTTTTGCGGTACGCGGGCCTCTCACTGCTGTGGTCTCTCCCGTTGCGGAGCACAGGCTCCAGACGCGCAGGCTCAGCGGCCATGGCTCACGGGCCCAGCCGCTCCGAGGCATGTGGGATCTTCCTGGACCGGAGCACGAACCCGTCTCCCCTGCATCAGCAGGCGGACTCTCAACCACTGCGGCACCAGGGAAGCCCCCTAGGCTGTTTTTGTATGCTCAAACTCCACATTTGTCTAGTTATTATATTGCTTTTCAAATTCTTTGGGTAGTACCACCTCTCAGAGCACCATCTAGTGACCCCACCCCTTCTAGCTGTCCTTGCCCTCGCCTTTCCTTACATCTCCTTCTTCAACCCTGCATACTTTTCAAACTCATGGCTTTAGGCTTTATCTTCCATTCTGGACTCCAGAACTGTCCCTTGATTCATGCTATATTGGGTTTCTACAGCTTTGACAGTTTGGCTTTTTCAGACAGAATTTGCAATACCCTCTAGTTAGGCCTACTTTTGCTTCTAGGTATTGTCCTCTGAAGTACAGAGTCAAAATTAATTACATCTGTCTTAACTACAAGCATCTGGTGGGCCTGCTCTATGCTCTGACCCCCTGTCCACCACCCATGCTTGTGAGAGAAAGATTGATCATCCCAACACTTACTAAAATCTATCACTACTTTAAGTATTCAGGTTCATTTCCAATTTCCATAGCTAGGCCATGTTTGAATGATATACTTTAGCATATAGCACTCAGGTACAATGGTCTACAGTCTCCAGGATTAATCCTTTTTCTTTAAAAGTAAAAAAATTAATGGGCACAAATTTTGCCCTGTTTCGGGTGTCAAACCCTTCTTCTGTAATCAATGATCAGTATGAATATATAAGAACTCATTAACATTTCATTCCCTGTTTTGATTTAAATTTAAACTTTCCCATCGTAGAATCAACAGAATGTCTGATCACATTTGACCTTTCAGGGCATAAAACTTAATTTTTTTCAGATTCCTCTAAATATTATAAAGCATAATAGGTCATCTCACTGTTATCTTTTCTTATATAGGAAATTTAGTTCATTTAAAGAAAAATGTCCAAATGATATCTTAGTAATCTATGAAGAAGTAAATGCTATATTTTCTTTATTGCCAGTGAGGATCTACAGAACAGATTTGCAATTTTAAAAAATGGTTCACCTATATATTAACTGTATCTCCTATATAATTAGAGCTTTCTTATGCTCAAAATTTCTTAAGGAAAGTGTTAGAGATAGATAGTTGGGTGGATACATAGACTTATCTCAGTTTATCAGTATGTTTTATTATATTACATGGGACTTATCTATTACCCTATAATGACTGATAAAAAGGGGTCTTTTATATGTAAGATATAATTAATGAAATCAAAGTGGTTTTGGCTAATTTTTCAACTCTTTTAAACATCTCACAGGCAGCATAGACCTATCACATGGCAGGTGTGTGTGTGTGTGTGTGTTTCCCTCCTACATATCAAAAGTAGTAACCTGGTTACAGAAGGAGATAAGTCTGGAGTAACTTGGAAAAGACCTTGACTTAAATAACTGAAATTATATCACACTATATAATAGTCTTTTAACAGCCTATCACCTGAAAGTCACTTAGTGCATAATAGTAATTTATGGATAGTAGTTATTAAGAGTAACTTATACCATAATGATGACTTTTCTGTAAGTTTTTTGTTTTTTTGGGGTTTTTTTGGGTTTTTTTGCGGTACACGGGCCTCTCACTGTTGTGGCCTCTCCCGTTGTGGAGCACAGGCTCCAGACGCACAGGCTCAGTGGCCATGGCTCACGGGCCCAGCCGCTCCGCGGCATGTGGGATCTTCCCAGACCGGGGCACAAACCTGTGTCCCCTGCATCGGGAGGCGGACTCTCAACCACTGCACCACCAGGGAAGCCCTCTGTAAGTATTTTAATAACAAAAGGTATTTGGCTCTTGTAGTTATACTGATAACTGAGATTTATTGAGCACTTACTATGTATTAAATTTAATTTTCATAGCCACCCTCTGAAATAAGTACTATTACTACCCTCCATTTTGTGGGTAAGGATAATAATAGTACTTATTTCAGAGGGTGGTTCAGTGGATTCAGAGCTCATGTGTATATCCACTCTACTCTGCTATTTTTCAAGAGTGGTGAAAGACTTAAAAGAGAAAGGGGACGGGGCGGGGGGAAATGGCCCATCTCTCAAACTTTGTTTTAAGCATTACTCACTTACTAAGCTTCTAAAGATTTTATACTTGTTCATAGATTATACATGTTATTTTTTCAAGGTTAAATTGCAAAATAAAAATGGTACTGTACAAGCAATAGTAATAGCTTATATTTTCCACCCCAAAGCATTTCCTAACCAGAGGTTGGAAGATCTGTGCACGCATCACTGAAAAATAGCTCCCTTCAACTGAATAATGCTAATATTTATTAGCAATTAATAGCCTCAGACAGGACAGTATTTTCAAATTCAAGATCAATCTGAAGTAAGCAGAATGTGAATATACCACAGAAGAGTTGCCGTATTTCAAAATAAAATGTTCAGCACCTTACACACCACAGTTCCTTAGTATTGATTGCTACTAATGGCAGAGCAGATAGACCAATGGGACTTTTATTTTTATGTGTGAAAATGGTTCTTGAGAACCTGTAACCTTGGACAAATCAATTAACACTCTATGTTCATGATCCACTTAATGCCAAGAATGTGTTGAGTAAATTAGTGTTTGTAAAAGTATAAAATTCTTAAGCATATGCTAAAATGGAAATGTAAAAAATTAACCTCAGGAACCAAATGGAGCTCAAAATCAATTTTCAGTTTTCTCGAAATTCCTAAACCATCCTATATAACAAAAAGATAGAGTAAAATAACTTTGTTAAATTTTTTTGTATATAAAGAAGAAAGTCCTGTGACTTCATTGATGACACTGGAATTTGAGAAATACAGACTTGATGTAGACATGGCAGTCTGACTCTGCTGGTTTTTTATGGCTTCTGTTCACACACAAATGGTAGCCCCTGCCGCCCCCTTACTATGAACAGTACAAATTGTGGGAGCTTGTGACATGGTACAATGATAACCTAAATTTAATTTTTTAACTTTCAAAATAAAATCACTACTAACTGTTTCAGAAGAAAAAACTCTAGGTTAAAAACTTAAGAAAATACGATTCAGCATATCTCTCCCATTAGTAAGAATATAAATTTCTAACATATTTAAGATAATAAATTTCTAACATTTTTAAGATGTTACCTTTAAAAAACTCTCTAGTACTTGTTCTCATCAGCATAGCCTTTTCCCCCTGTCTCTTCTTTGACATTTGAATTGTCTACCATTTCCACAAATGGTCCTACTCCTATCCTATGTTCTAACCCTGCCCTGCTCTCAAGTCATATCCCACCAAGCATCTGCATTCTTGAAGAATAACTGATGTGTTTTCATGATATTTGAAACTTTGAATCTCATATCTTTGTTTTATTTAAATAGAGGAAGTTTTACTCTTTGACTAGAAATCACCTTAAGATTAAAAAAAGCAAGTTTTTAAATATGATCCTATGGGACTAGAAAGATAAACTTAGCCAAAATTTTATTATTATTATCATTTTAATGGTACGCGGGCCTCTCACTGCCGTGGCCTCTCCCGTTGCGGAGCACAGGCTCCGGACGCGCAGGCCCAGCGGCCATGGCTCACGGGCCCAGCCACTCCACGGCATGTGGGATCTTCCTGGACCGGGGCAGGAACCGGTGTCCCCTGCATTAATTAGCAGGCAGACTCTCAACCACTGCGCCACCAGGGAAGCCCTAGCCAAAATATTTTTACACTATGCTTACTCTAATCACGTAGATGCACATGATTCAATTCTTTCTGGGAATGGGATATTTTAAATTATTTTCCCATCAGTATTGTTGTTTGGTACTTGCTTAAGATATTCTGAATGGTAAAGCAAGGAACTATTTTAGGAGAAAATCTTGATTTTGTTTAGCTAAACTACATACAACGTTACTACCTTTTCTCCTAAACACTGAACTTTGACAACTGGCAACTCTAGTTTTGTTTCAGTTTCCTTTACTGAATATGCCAAAATATATGCTTTTTTACTTTTGAATTTCTATGATGGGAAAATCACTTATTTTATTTGAAAGAAGAATAAACTATCTGCAACCTCTCTGTGTTTCAGAAGATTACAATACATAGGGTTATCCTACATTATTATAAAACTGACAAAATTGTGTTGTAGTAACATATTGAGAAACAGATTTCAAATCTATAGGAAATAACACAAAATAGGTGAGTAGGAGCGGGAAAGACTCTTTCTGAAGGGGTGAATAACCACTGCTGAGAATGGCAAGTCTTGGGGCATTTCTTCCACATTTGTCCAGGCTATTTGCAAACAGAGTAATACTTTATGACTTAATAAACAGGAAAAAGGGCTTCCCTGGTGGGGCAGTGGTTAAGAATCCGCCTGCCAATGCAGGGGACACAGGTTTGAGCCCTGGTCCGGGAGGATCCCACATGCCGCGGAGCAAATAAGCCCGTGTGCCACAACTACTGAGCCCGTGTGCCACAACTACTGGAGCCTGCGTGCCTAGAGCCCATGCTTCGCAACAAGACCATGCACCGCAACGAAGAGTAGCCCCTGCTCGCCACAACCAGAGAAAGCCGGTGCACAGCAACGAAGGCCAAATGCAGCAAAAAATAAATTAATTTTTTTAAAAAACTATAAATAAACAGAAAAAAAAAGAAAGCAAAATGTCTCTCCAGGCATATGAATATAAGGACTCTGCCCAGGGAATGAATTCTCATTCATACCTTTTATTATGTAAAGAAGGAAACAAACCCTTCAAAGTCTGTGTGTGTGTCAGGTAGTAAACAAATGCTTTGTGTCCCTTTTCTGACCACAACCTCAAACGCTTACATATTTTTACTGCAACTTTCACTAACCTGTTCTTTGATCTTAAGACTCCATTTTTATCAAAATTCATCAGCTTCCTCTGACCAGTCTCTTTCCTTCCAGTTCAGGTGTTACTCAGAGATCTTTTGGCTGATCTACAGAATTGGGTCAGGTTCTTCTAACATGTCTTCCCCCAACTCCTTGAATTTGCCCACCATAAATTTCATCACATGTTAGTATTACTACCCTAACAACAAGGAGTGAGAGGTCAGGCCCATCTTGTCCCCCATTGTAACTCAGTGTCTGGGCTGTAGTAAGGGCTCCATAAATGTTACCAGCAGTTAGTAATGATGGTAGTAGTAGTAGGCCAGCCTCTCCCTAGATAATCTAATCTTCTTTCATGGATTTAAATGATCACCTATAGAATGGGCACTCCCAACTCTGCTTATCAACCCGCTTTTCTCTGCAAAGTTTCAGACATTTATATCCAACTGTTAAGGTCACAGATTCCAGAGCCAGGCTGCCTGAGTTTATATTTTTTTACTTTGCCACTAATTCCATCAGTCATTACGTTCAATATATGAATTCCATTCAATCAAGTCACTTTGAGCAAATTGTCCTTAATTTCTCTGTCCTCTCAATTTCTTCATCTCTAAAAAGGGGGAGAAATTTAAAACAGTTAATATATGTAAAGCACTTAAACAGGGCCCACCATATAGATAATGTTCAATAACTGTTAGCTGTTACATTATTACCCTCACCACTACTGCTGTTGCTGCTGGTGTTGATGCAGTTATTATTCTGCTGGACATGTTTCCTCAGCCGTTTGCCCTATGTCTAATACTAAGTAACTAAAACTGAACTCTTCATCTCTCCATTGCCAAAACTTTCTCTGCTGCTTGTATTCTCTTTTCTAATTCATCGAATTCATCGTGCCACCATCCACCCAGTGAACTAAGCAGATGCTTGCAGATCATACTCACCTTCTCCCCCACTGCCACCCAGTGCCATCTAATGAATCCTTACCTCCTCCCTTCTATTCTCACTGCTTTTATCCAGGCCCCATCGTTGCCAGGATAGCTTCCTAACCTGTCTGACTGCTTTCAGCCTCCTACTCTGCAATACACTCATGCTTTTACCAAATGTTTATTGGGCAACTACTATGTGCCAGGCACTGCTTTATAATCTCTCTCTCTCTATATATATATATTTATATAAATTTTTATATAAGTAAATAAACAAATAATTTTTAAATTCCCACCTTCCTAGGACTTATATTTCAGTAGGAAGAGACAGGAAGTAAATTCCAAACACCACAAATAATTAAATTACATAAAACGTTAGAAGATAAAATGCTGTATTTTTATTTTATATTTTTGTGGTACGTGGACCTTTCACTGTTGTGGCCTCTCCCGTTGCGGAGCACAGGCTCCGGACGCGCAGGCTCAGCGGCCATGGCTCATGGGCCCAGCCACTCTGCAGCATGTTGCCCAGACTGGGGCACGAACCTGTGTCCCCTGCATCGGCAGGCGGACTTGCAACCACTGCGCCACCAGGGAAGCCCCTAAAATGCTGTACTTTAAAAAGGTAAAATGTAGGGAGTTATGGAGTGGGATGAGCAGTTTGCAGTTTTAAAAAGGGTATTCAGGGAAGGTTTCCTTGACGAGATGGCATGTGAATGAAGTCTTGAAGGAAATGTGGAGGTGGACCTTGCAGACATCCGGCAGAAGAATGTTCCAAACAGGGCTTGCCTAGCGAGTTGGGAGTATATCTAGTGTGCTGAAGATAAAGCAAAGAGACTAGTGCAGCTGGAGTGGAGAGAGCAGGGAAGAAGAGAAGTAGAGGAAGAGATGAGAGGTAATCACGGGCCAGACAGTATGAGGCTGGACCCCTGTAAAAATATTGGCTTTCACTCTGAGTGAAATGCAGAACCACTGTGGGATTTTGAGCACAGAGAAGACATGATCTGGCTGCTGCATTGAAAAGCCGAAAGTGGAAAGGATAGAAGCTGGGAAAACAGTTACGAGGCTATTGTGATATTCTGGATGAAAGATGATGTTATCTTGGACATGGATAGTACCAGTGGAGATAGTGAGAAGTGCTCAGAGTCTGGATATATTTGAATGTTGATAGCTGATGGGTTGGATGTGGGGTCTGAGAGAGAGAAGTGATAAGTGATAAGAGAAAGGATGTCTCTCAAGTGTTGGTCTTCACACCTGGAAAATGGAGCACTACCAGGAGGCATGGGGAAGATTGCAGAAAGACTGGGTTGTGGTGGGCTGAGGGAGAATGATCAGGAGCTCAGTTTCAGACATACTAAGTTTGAAATGCCTATTAGAATCCCAATAAAGATGTCTTAGGCAGTTGATTAAATAAGCCTGGAGTTCTAGGGAGAGGTCCTAGCTGGAAATATAAAGGTGAGAGTTATCAGCAAAAGAGAAGAGGGCCAAGGACTGAGCTCTGAGGCACTCCCACCTTAAGAGGTGAGATCAAAAGTCAGTACAAAGGACACCAAGAAGGACGGCCAGGGAAACAGAAGAAAAACAAGGTGGTGTAGCATCCTAGAAGCTAGTAAAAAAAAAAAAAAGAAATTCAAAGAAGGATTGATTTAAGGAGTAAGATTTAGAATTGACCACTGGATTGATAATGTGGAAGGGTCACTGTTGTCCTCAACCAGAGAAGTTTTGAATGAATGGTGGGGATGAAGACCAAACTAGTCTGATTAAAATGAGTTTAAGAGAAAATTGAGATAATAAGTATAGACATATACATAGACAACTTTTAAAAGTATTTCTTTTACAAAAAGGAAGAAATAGGGTGGTAGCTAGAAGGGGAATTGGGATCAAGGATACATTTTAACATGAAAAATTGTTGATATGTATATATGCTAATGGAAATGATCTCATAGAGAGGGAAAGGCTGATGATGTAGGAGAGGAAAATAATCAGGCAAGAAGAAAATCCTTAAGAATAAGATGAGGCACTGGCCTTTGATGGAAAGAGTGACACTTCCATATTGTAAGAGAAGGGAAGAAGGGGCATTTATGCAAGTGTAACTGATCTGGATGACAGAAAGATGAAGGAGTCCATATCTGATCGTTTCTTTTTGTCAATGTAGTGTAAAGTGAGGTCAGCAGTTAAGAACATGGGGATAAAAGGGGTCTCAAAGATTTGATTATAAAATTGCTATCTCAGAAAGTAGAAACAATCCTACTAAAAAAGCACAGTATGTTTTTTTCCCCTCTCTATAAAGCCACAGTGTAGATCCCTAAACTTGATGGAATAGTACTTCACCTTCTGGTAGAGTAGTAATAAGGGTTGTGTTGAGTTTCCTTTGGCCAAAACATATATTTCCAGCTTTATCTCTGCACTCCTAGTTCCAGCCAGGTTATTACTATTATCCTGTCCCCTAAACACACCGTGCTGCCTTTGGTGCCTCCTCATCTAGGCTCTCATGCTGTCCCATCAGACTGGACTGCTGTCCCTCAACAATGCCTTGTCCATCTGGATGTATCCTTCTACTTCTTCCTGTGTGTCCCCGCTGCTACTTGACACATACTTGCTAGAATTAATTGATAATCCTATATTCCTGGCACTACAGAGACATTTTATATATGTTATCATTAAATCTTGATAATAACCTTGAAAGGTAGATTATTTTATCCTAATTTTGCAACACATCTCAGTACATTGGCTCAGTAATTCAACATCTTGACACCTTGTGGAAAAGAGGTGGAATGCTTTGTTCTACAATAGTGGGAGAGGTAATGTATTCGTTTGCTACGGCTGCCATACCAAATACTACAGACTGGGTGGCTTAAACAACAGAAATTTATTTTCTTACAGTTCTGGAGGCTAAAAGTCCAAGATCAAGGTGTTGGCAGGTGTGGATTCTTCTGACGCTTCTCTTCTTGCCTTGTACATGGTTATCTTCTCCCTGTGTCTTCACCTGGTTTTCCCTCTGCACATTCTGTATCCTAACTTAATCTTCTTACAAGGATATCAGCCATATTGGGTTAGGGCCCATCCTAATGACCTCATTTTAACTTAATTCCCTATTTAAAAATACTACCTCCAAATACAGTCACATTCTAAGGTACAGGGGGTTGTGATTTTAACATGAATTGGGGGGTGGGCACAGTTCAGCCCATAAAGGTGGTAACAGCATGAAAAGTAGAATACTTAAGTATAGTATTGTTATGCTGTAAAATTAGTGTAACAAACTTAGTCACTTGTTCTAGCTTGCCGCAAGACCATGAGTCTGTTATTTAGCCTCAGTTTTCTCATCTGTATGATGGATAGAATAATGTTATTGTAGTGGTTAAATATGATCTTTCCATTCTTTATTCTTTCATTCAACAAATGCTTATTGGGAGACTACTGCGTTCCAGACATAGCACTAGATATCTGTGGATGCAAATACCTAATAACTGCCTTAAGGAGCCTCTGGGAAATAATTCAGCTGTACCACAGTACCTGGCATATGATACGTACTTAATAAATCGTTTTTGGTAAATATATGATTAACAAATAAATTTGCATATCAAAGGTAGTTTTCCCATTGTTTCTTCTTCATACTCAACCCATTGCCCTTCCTCTCAGTGGAACTTTATTTCTGTGATACTGCTCTCCCAAGCACTGCTATGCACTCACTCCCACTTAATCCTGCCCTATTCCCTGGCCACATACCCCCACCAACTTCCTCATTTGTCTCTTCCCCAGAGCCCCCAGAACCTTCTACTTTATTATTATCAAGGTCCCATATATCTTTACTCTTTCACTTCAGTCAGTCTTTTACCTCCTCATTCTGATTTAAACCTTACTTCCTACATATGGCTCCTCTTCCTTTCAAGCACTCAAGCACAGGCCTCTGGGTCTTTCAGTCCAGACACAAGTGCAGTTTCAATCCTTTACACATCCTCCATTGACTTATCTCCTTGGCCTTAACAATTTTTGAAGCCCGTGACCTTACAATACAAACATCTGGTCAGACTATTCCTTCCCAATCCTTGTCACCTTCCAGATGTTTCTGCATGTTCTAAAGTTAACGGTTGTATGATGAATCAAAATATTTCTTTCTCCTCTTCCATTTTCTTACATGACATTAATGTTGGTGACCCATTAAACTGTCCTCAGAGTAATGTCATCTCTTTATATCTGGTGACCTTCTTTTTTATTTCACCTCAAGTACTCACACATACATGATAGTATCGTGAATTCATAATTATCTGGAGATGCTCACCTCCCAGATCTCAAACTCCAAATATTTGTATCAAAGAAATGTCAAAAATGGTGACTGACTGAGTGCTATGAAGGGGCATTGGAGGTTGGAAATACTTTGGTGCATTTTTCGTAAGCGAGGCCCTTAGCCTCAACTTTGTACATTTTTAAAAATTCACCCAGAATTTACCTAACACTGTCTTCATGTGGGACTGGCTTATATTGACATAACTCAGAGTAAATCAAAATGCAGCGAGAGTAATTTATGTTGAGAAGCAAAGAACTAAGCAACAGTGCTTATGTCCAATCACCAATGCACATTTCTTCTGTACAAGTTAAAGAATGACTGCAAGTTTGCTTTTATAACTACTAGAGGAACCAGAGGGAAATGAACCGTAATGACCACCATGCTGGAATTAAGTTAGCTTCATACACCGTCTCCTGCCAGGTTCTGTGTTAGATTGTGCTGAGAATCACAAATATGTTGTCATTCTTTGGCTCTGTTTCTCTATGTATATATGTCAGTCCTTCAGCAGACAGTTACTAGAGAAGGGATCAAGCCGGGTGATCAGGAGACAGCTGGATATTCTCTATGTATATATGTCAGTCCTTCAGCAGACAGTTACTAGAGAAGGGATCAAGCCGGGTGATCAGGAGACAGCTGGATATTCTCTATGTATATATGTCAGTCCTTCAGCAGACAGTTACTAGAGAAGGGATCAAGCCGGGTGATCAGGAGACAGCTGGATATTCTCTATGTATATATGTCAGTCCTTCAGCAGACAGTTACTAGAGAAGCGATCAAGCCGGGTGATCAGGAGGCAGCTGGATAGCACTGGAGGAGGAGAAGGGCTCATTCTGCCATTCCTCAGACGTGTGTCCCTCAACAAGTCATTTAACCTTCCCAAGACACTGACCTCCTCAACTGTAAGAAGGAGATAATGCCATCTTCCTCTTACTGGTTATGTGGCCATTTAATGAAATTATTTGGAAATGTGCTGTAATTTTCAGAGCTCAGAAAGGGAGCAAGGAGGTGATTTGGCTATTTCATAAAACTCCTGCAAGGACTCTGAGCCTTTTCCCAAGAAGTTTAACTGTAAAATATCTTAGACAGAACTGTGTGAGGAAATGCAAATACATACTGTCTTTTTACTCTGCTAACTGTTAGGTAATAAAGCCAAATTATAATTAAATACCTTTATGTCTAACCAGTTGTTCTTTGGCCACTAGGATAGTGGTACTTCAGAAATAACGAATGAGTCGGGCAACATATTCCAGATTTTTCCCAAAATTACGGAGTATAACCTATTTGAGATGTTACACTGACCACATCTTTCACCATTTTACAACATTCATTCTTTACCTCAGCTGACCCTCACATTTGCCCTCTTCCAACACTGCATTCTCTTCATTTCTTTCCTTTACTTATCTTGGTACCTCTCTGAAAGTACTTCTACATCAGCTGTCACCATTTCCTCATTTCACATTCCGTTTCATCCACTCTCAATAATGAACTTCACCACTACTAAAACTTCCCTCTGCAAACACAGAAAGGACTTCCTGATTGTCTCACCCAATGCTGCCTTCGTAGTACTCATGCTGTTTGACATTGCTGCAGGATTTGTTACTTCTTGAAACTCTCTCCTTTCTTGGCATTTACAGCAATAAATAGAATTGAACTGACACTGACATAAAAGAATGAGTGAGGCTAAAATCTTTGAGATTGTCTTAAAATATTAGTGAAACCTTTCAAATAACTGCCAAATTCCACGTCTACTTTTCATATCAAATTTGAAACTAAAAGTGCAGCTGTCCCCCTGCCTCTCAGAGCGCCCTCAACATCTTCTGAGATCCTCCTCAAAATGTCAGTTTTAGCCACAAAGCTTTTTCTGTTCCAATTAATCACTCCCTCTTCTATAATCCCAAATTTTTACTTTTATTGCAAACATATATCATATACCAACTTATAGCATTTTAATTGTGTGTAAATATGACTTCACAGGCTTATACAAAGATCATGCAGATGCAATGCTCTCCACACTACAGTTACTCAAGAATGGATTTTTGAAGAAAGAACTCAGATTTCACTAACCCATTGTACCTTATTCTTTCTAAGCATTACATTATTCCAAAAACACTAACATTATTGTAAGGAAATGAAGATATGAACCTTAGGACTGTTCAATGGTTTTATAAATGATCAGCAGCTTCCACTTTGGATATTTGAAGTACTCTGGGTTTACAGAATTTGGAGACAGATTTTAATGTGATCATTTTAATGAAAGTGAGTACAAGTACTTCTAACATTTTTAGGATTTCATGACTGAATTAGAGTAAACACTTGTTTCTATAAGCGGTGGGAAACAATTCTTTTCTGAAAAGTTGACTTGTTTGCTGGCTGTCAGTCAAAATCCTTCATGCATTATGGTTGAAGAATGCACATTGATAGGTTCATCATCCTGTTTCTTATGAGCAAGAAACAGAGAGTTTGTAGGCTACATCTACATCTATAAGAACGCAGGTTATAATCTAGTGCCAAAAGACAGACATGGCAAATGACTGTCACATTCACTTGAGACTTCAGGGATTTGCTCTATTGAGTTCATTTTGCACCTAAGTGCTTTCATTAGAAGTCAAGGTGGATTTCTTCCAGGCCAGAATTCAGTTACCGTCCATATTTTAACTTACCATCAAGTGGAAGATATAGTGACAAATGCTATAGTATATGACTCAATTACTTCAAAAAGAAACACCATTCTTTCTTTATTTTCTATCTAAAAATTGTCTGGGTTCTACTCGTATTAGAACTATGCTTACTATAAAAGTTTACAAAATATTTTTGGTCACTGTAGTTTTAAAACTCTTAATTATGATTTTCCTGTATTGATACATATCCCAAGAAAAGCAGTTAGTCAGATATTTCATTTCACTTTTCAGTTTTTCGCCATATGCTTTTATAAACTACTATATGGATCATTTCACCTCCTGCAAAATGATTATTGGAATCACTTTCATATGCATGTTTGTCTTATTCTGTTACATTTGATATTTATACTAACAACCCATCAATACAGTAAATTAGTACATGTAACTAACAAGCATGTACAAGATTAACTGACTTATAACAACATTTAACAGACCAATACAGCAGCTTGTCTCTGTGGGATTTAATAAACCATAGTGTCTGGGAAAAACAGAAGAGACTCTCATATATATTTATTATTTATATAATAAGAACATGAAAATACATATGTGAAAGTCAATGTGGGTTCTGTTTCTATTCACAAGAGTGCAATGTGCTAACTGAAGTGATAACTTGAACAGAAGTTTCATTAAAGACAAAGGCACTTTGGTTTTTAGGTTCTGAAATAGGTCTATTAAGAAAGCAAAATTGGGCTTCCCTGGTGGCGCAGTGGTTGAGAATCCGCCTGCCGATGCAAAGGACACGGGTTCGCACCCCGGTCCGGGAGGATCCCACATGCCACGGAGCAGCTGGGCCCGTGAACCATGGCCTCTGGGCCTGTGCGTCCGGAACCTGTGCTCTGTAACGGGAGAGGCAACAACAGTGAGAGGCCCGCGTACCGCAAAAAAAAAAAAAGGCAAAATTATGCTTAAAGACTAATTAATGATAGGCTAACATTATAAAATGTTGTAATGTTACATTGTAGTAAATTTCAACTTCATTAGGAATAAGCTAAGTTTCAAAGGTTTTCATTTTAAACTTTTTGTTTAATGTTTAAAGAAGTCTGTGTTAGTCTGACTTCAAAAGTATTCATCACCGGGTTATTTAAGGGTCACGTTTATAACTGTCCTCTATGAGAATTCTGTTCAGCAGAAATAAGATGATATGATTTGTTACAAGCAGATACTTTAGTGGCAGGCAAACCTGGGTTCCAGTCCTACTTCCACCACTTATTGTGTGACTTAAGGGAAGTTCCTAGATCTCCCTAAGGCTTAATTCCCTCACTTGCAAATAAGTGACCATAACAACTCTTGCTTTTAGTGGTTGTTATGAAAACTATATGAGAAAGTGATAATTAGAGTGACTCTCATGTAAGTATTAGCTTATCTATTTGTCAACACGTTACTATTATCATATTGTCAATATCTGTTACTGTTATTATTGACATTTATTAATATTAATGCAGCACCAATGAAGAAATAGTCTATCCGAAGAAATACTGCAATAAACACTTGCAAGTATTGCAAGAAATTTAAAGAAATTCTCTTTAAGAAGAGAATTACCTTTTTAAAATATATATATATAGAGAGAGAGGGGTGTCTAAGTCAAAGAAGGTGCAGGTAAATCATTTGGAATGTGTTCAGTAGCTTTGGTGAAATAAAAACAATTCAAGAGCTAAGACACAATTTGGACATGTCAAAACTGTTAACCTTAATGTAACCCTTTTTTAATGGGTTAATTAAGGTATTGCTACCCTTAAGGAGGGTGAAGTATATGTTCTCTTAAAGTTTCTTAAAGACTGAAATTGTGGGAAGGACACAGGTGCTGCACGTTTCTTATGCCAGAACTATGCTGGACATTGATTCATCAGGGGAGTCCCACAAGATATTACTGTCTATATTTTGAAAATGAAAACCTGAATTCAAAATGGCCACGTAGCTTGCCCAGATGTCACATAGCTGGTCAGTTGAAGAAGCAAACATTAAAACCCAGATTTTTCTAAGCCCTTCATAGTGCTGTCTTTAGCTGTGTGGTAGTATGATTCTGAAGGTGAGAGAACCCTCGTTTTGAGAAGTAGAGTCCTGGAATAGAAAAGTTAAAGATCTGAAGAAGGCTCTTGTGTTTTATTCAAATAATTTTTTTCCATATTACTGGTCCTAATTTATGATGTAAAGTTCAAGGCATTACATGACATTCAAACTTTTCTCTCTTTTGATATGGTACAAAACCTCGTGAACCAGGACTCCAGTATTTCAATATCAGCCAGACATGCATTCTGAAGTGTGATGCGTGTTATCGGAAGCTAGACTTCTAACTAACTCAGATTCAGTGACTTTCTGGATATAAGTCCTCATTCAACTGGATTGAATGTGTCAGGCAGAAGCTTATAGCACAGTGGAAGACAAGAGATTTGTCAGCAGCAAGACTCTAGAAAATCAGCAGGATTAAGTATACTATTTCTTTTAAAAATTATTCAAAGGTAGTTTAAAGTCTGTGCTCTGATTGTAATTCCCTCATGTCTCACTTTACATTTGGATAACTTTCAGTTCTCTAAGTGTATGACATTATGAATTACTCTAGTATCTAGTGGATTTTTCCTGCACTTCCCTAGACAGGAAAGTGGAGAAAATTCTACATATAAACTATATTATACATAGCTTCATTGACATATACTAATAAAACTCGTCCTAACAGTGAAAGGACTTTTCTGTAATTTTTCATTAATATATCTCTTCAGCAATTTCAGTTTCACTATGATGAATTCAGTCTTGAACATTTTAATTAACGCAATTGTCATTTTAAAAAATCACCTTAGAGGGCTTCCCTGGTGGCGCAGTGGTTGAGAGTCCGCCTGCCAATGCAGGGGACACGGGTTCGTGCCCCGGTCTGGGAAGATCCCACATGCCGTGGAGCGGCTGGGCCCGTGAGCCATGGCCGCTGAGCCTGCGCGTCCGGAGCCTGTGCTCGGCAACGGGAGAGGCCGCAACAGTGAGAGCCCGGCGTACCGCAAAAATCACCTTAGAGAACTTCTGAATAAGAAAGATGGCTATTGTAATTTGTGAATGACACAGCTAGAGTCGCAAAGAGTAGCTCATTCCGTGCTTCGTCACTCATTCTCCAGGGTACATTAACAATGGCTTTTCAAGGGCTTGATTATAGTTTAAAAAGGAGATAATTCTAGGAAGAAAATATTTTTGAAGCAATTCTTCTCTTCTTTTCCTCACCCCTGGCTCCGCGCCCCCAGGCAACTTTATCTAAGGGTTCAGCACATGATCTAAGGGTATGAAATAGTCTTGCTGCTTAAGCAAATGAGGCATTAAGGCTGTTTTGTATTCCTGTGGGAGATCAGTGTTTGTACTGACAGTGCAGCGGTGCCTGCTGCTTGAGATGAGGATAGGAAGGGCGGTTTGGAAGGGGATGGTGGGGGTGCCCCATAACGAATCTGCTTCATCTTCCAGTGACTCCGTATGCTCTTGTGAAGCTACCAATTCTTTCTCTTGCTTTTTTTCCTTCTCCTTTTAATGCCAAGATGAATTGATCCTGGATTGCTGCTCCAAAAGGCTGACACCATTGAATATGAAGGTGTCATTGGAAAATGAACCATAGCAAATTCTTAGTAAGCAAACTTCACAGAGAGTTATCGTTTTTGACATTTAGATATAGACTTATCCCCAGTGAAAGAAGCTTTTTCCTTCAGTCTGTGCATGCTTAGAAGAATAAGGAGTAAAAAGTAATGTGATTCATATTAAATGTATTTTATTCCTTGCTATATTGAGCAATCATATCACATCCCTTCTCTACTTCCATCTACTGGGAAACTTGGAAAAGGAATGATTTGAAATCAAGAACTTCATTTCTGAAAGAGTATGGTCTTAGAGCTAAAGCTTACAGTGCTATCTGGAGGAGAGTTAAAATCTGACTTCCATGAAAACTTCCTTGAAATTATTTATGTCTGGGGAAAAAAAATTATAAACCCTGTAGAATGCATGCTAGAAAAACAATTGCTAAAAATGCACCAAAGGAGTCATTTCAGACTGACTCCTTTTATAAAAATCGGTATATCCCAGGAACTCACTTTCTACATTAGAGCAAGTAATGCTTAGAAAGCAATTTTATATTTTCTGACTTAGTTAAAGTAAAGAATGTGGGAATTTGATCTATGATGATTATTACAATTTATGTTATCGTTAACACAGAAAAGATATGCCATTTTGTTAAATTCAAGATTATTAACTTTTTTCTCTTTATAAGTCCTTAATAAAAATTCCTCAATGGGTATTGTTTTAAAAATGTATAAGACTGAAAGTATAAGACATTTTATTAATCTGCATTTTACAAAGGAAACCTATATTTAGAAGTGCATTAAGCAGTCTGACATAAAATTTGGTCTTATAGTTCTAGCTGTAAGCAACTTCTATATGGCATTCATTAACTTTATTAGAGTATTCCCAAAGAACAGTCATTCCCTGCCACATTGATGCTATATTAGATGTTTTATTATTAAATTGATTCTTATTTCTCCAAATGAATATTAATAATGTAAACATTTCAAAAGTTTTAACTCTAGGTGTATCCTACTCAACGTAATTGAACTGCTATAAATAAACTTCTTGTGAATAGATTCCATACACCAAAGATGCCTAGATTTAAAGGAATCCTGTATTCAGTTATTTTATAAAACATATAATTATTTTTCATAGTAATTATTAAATTGAATATGTATCTAGTTAGTTTCCCTAAATTTGAATTAATTAGAATATTTCAGTCTCATTCACCTACCCATCCATTGCCAAATCCTGTTGATGCTACCTCATATATATTTATCAGATCTATCCAAAAAGTGGAGAGAATCAAATAACAAAAGCCCATGTACTCAGCAGCCTGCTTAAGAAATCAAACATTGTAAATAAAAAGCCTTAACTGTAGTCCTACATGAATCCTATTCTCCTTTCTCTCCCTAGAGGTAACCTCTATGCTGAATTTGGTGCTTTTCACAGCCATGCATATTTATAAACATGCACTATTTATTAATATATTCATAAACAATATGTTGTGCCTTTGCAAATTGGTACCAAACTGTATACACGGTTGTGCAACTTGTAAATTACTCTTAACATGATGTTTTTGAAATGTATCCATGTTGATATATAGGTAGATCTAGTCCGTTTACATTAACAGCTCTGTAGTATTCCAGTATAGGAGTGCATAAAAATGTGCTTATTATTTTATTGATGGGTGCTTGTATTGCTTCCAACTTTCTGCTATTACCATAATGCTGAAATGAACATTATTGTACATATGTCCTTTGGCAAGAGTATAAGAGTTTATCTGAGAGAATATACTTGAATTGAAAAGTCTGAGCTCGTGGCAGGCATTTCTTCAACGTTCTGGGCAAATAGCTTCCCAAAGCCTATCAAGAGATACTGCCCCAGTGGTTATGGAAGTAAATTGCTCTTTCATGTTGTGTACCCAAGCAAGGATTCTAGACACTGAGCGTATGGCAATAAACCAAATATATAAAACTTTCTGCCTAAGTGGAGCTTGCATTCAAATATGAGTATTAAAGGGTTTGGGACTGACGTGTACACACTGCTATATTTAAAATGGATAACCAACAAGGACTTACTGTAGAGCACAGGGAACTCTGCTCAATACTCTGTAATAACCTAAATGGGAAAAGAATTTGAAAAAGACTAGATACATGTATAACTGAATCACTTTGCTGTACACCTGAAACTAACACAACATTGTTCATCACCTGTACTCTAATATAAAGTAAAAATTAAAAAAAACAGATATGGGTAGTAAAGAAATAAAATACATAGTACGTCAAGTGGGAGAAGTACTGTAAATAACAATAAAGCAAGAAAGAGGGATAGAGACTGATAGAATGAGAGATGACTCTTTAAATAGATCAGAGAAAACTGTCCTGAGAAAGTGAAAAAAGAAGTAAAGGGGGTAAAGAAAAAACCAAAAATCCTCACTAATATCACTACTACCACACTTTTTAATTTGTGAAATGGAAATGAAAAGATTTCTCATTGTGATTTTTAGTTTGGTTTTTTTCTTAGATGGAGCATATTTTCGTATGTTAGTTTTCCATTTGGATTTTCTCTATTGTTAATTGCTTGTTAATTTCTTTACCCAATTTTGTACTGGATTACTTGCCTATTTCTTACTAAATAAGAGAATTCTTTTCATATTTTAGAGATACCATTCCTTTGTTGTTGTTGTGTGTGTGTGTGTGTGTGTGTGTGTTGCAAATATCTTCCACCATTTTGTGGTTTAACTCTTCACTCTTTGAGATTATCTTTTCATGCACAGAAGTTCTAATTTTATAGTCATTTCTTTCATTGAATTTATCAATCTTTTCCTTTATGGTTTGTACTTGTGTCTGAAATCCTACCCTATCTTAAATATTTCTTCCAAATAGTCTCATTTTTATTGATCTTTAATCTCTGTAGAATCTATTTTTGAGTACGGTGTGAGATAGTGATCCAATTTAAGTTTTTTTCCATGTGAATAACAAATTATCCTGTCATCGTGGTTTACTTTTTTAAAGTACAGATTTTATCTCCACTTAAATGCCATTCGCAGAATTTCTTGACCATTCCTACTGAGTTGTATCCCACTTTTATGTGCAATAACACCCTATAATTCTCCTTCTTAGAACTCAAAATGATTTTAAATGATTGATTATTCATTTAATTATTTGTTTCATTTCTAGTTTCACCCTGTCCGCTCTCCAAAACTATAAACTTCATGAAGATATAAACCATCTCTTACTTAAAACTATAACCTCAGTCCCAACATGGTACCTAGCTCAGAATAAGTGACTCTAAGTGTGTTCAGTGAACACATGAACAAATTTCATTTCAGTAAATATGTGAGATTAAAGTTGCATTGATTTCTGGCCCCTCAAGTTTTTAATAAGACTGAAAATAACCATAAATTTTCCAATATTTATGTGATCCTGAATAAACTGTCTGCCACATGTGGCTAGTAGTGCCCCTGTTAGCCAGTGTGGTTCTAGAATTACACTCAAAGTGGTCTTGACCAGCAAAACAGGCACCACCTGCGAGCTTGGTAGAGACACAGAATCTTGGACCTCACCCCAGACCTGCTGACTTAGAATCTGCATTTTATCAGATCCCCAGGGCTGCATCCCCAGAACACAATGAAGTTTGAGAAACACTGGTTTTGAAGACTTTCAGGTAGCCAGACCACAAGTCAGTACGGTGTGACTACACACCATCTATGTTTCTTTATTAAACATAAACAATTATCAGTATGAACAACTTATTTTGGGGGAGGCTCCCTCCTTTCTTATTCCATCCACTGGTCCTGTTCTCTTGCAGGTGGCATGGATGAGTGATGAGGTGATCCCTGGTTTGATCCTTAACTGGACCAATTGAGTTCTACCCCATTCAGAGCTTTGTAGTAGGTGCTACAGCGTGAGGGTGACCACGTGTTTGCTGGCTGTGTGGACTTTGAGAGAGAGTATTTGGGTGTCTGTCACCGATTGGTTGTGTCTCCATGTTGGAGAACATGAACCCTCTGGGTATATTTCCCCATCTGCAAATAGCACAGTGGTACTTGGGATTCCTAGCCAGCCTTGTGGTTTTCTCATGAAATGAGCCATATGTAATGAAATGAACCATATATAATAGGATTTGCCCTTTCTTCACTTTCAATTAAAAATTTTTTTTTAAATTTTGAATAGGTAATACAGTCACATGTTGTGACACTCCGAAGATATAAAAGGATATATTGTATAGTGAGAAATAAGACCCAGTCTTCAAAGAGGCATCAATGGTACCAGTTTTCTGGGATTCTTCAAGAGGTAGTTTATGTGCACACCAGGAATTACTTCACCAGGAATTACTTCTGTATGACCTTCTCATCCTCTTTTTACTTAACAAAACCACCTTGCATTTTGCCCTTTCAATTAAAAATGTGCCTCAGACATTGGCCATGTCAATATATAGAGTTTCCTCACTTCTTTTTCACAATTACACAATATTCCATTGTATGAATGTACCACAACTTACTTAACCAGGCTGCTTCCAATTTTTATTTCTCATTTTTCCCATTTAGCCAGTGATTCAGTGAGTATTTTACATGTGTATGAGGATATCTCATATGTAACTTGTTAATTTAAAGGATTTTATTATAAATACTTGACATTATTAAAAAAAAAAAACTCAGTATAAATATCTGACTTTTTCTTAAAGGCTGCCATTCATATAACTAGGCCTTTCACCCCAACTTGAAAAGAGATGAGAAATACCATAGGTATGCAAGTCAGTAAGGTATGTAAACACTGTGACCGGAGCAGCGCGTCCCCTGCCTCCCACCTAACCAATGTATCTACATCTACCTAACTGTAAATGCACCTCTTTCATTAATTCAAGAGTTTTTTTGACCCCTTGGTTTCTAGAAATCAATAGTCAGCCTTCAAATAGAATCAAATGAGTTAAACTTAGGGAAAATTGGGAAATTTTTTCCAGCTAGACAAGGATTCTCTCATGATCCTGGGGGTATTATTTCTTTAGAGTTGGAATAGAGTATGCATTAATCTTTCCTTTTCAATAAAGAATATAAGTTCATTTCAGAGCCAGTTGCTCACCATTCTAGCCTAGATTACATTAAGGTTTCTGGAATTCTGAGTTGTCAATTTTGGACGTTTTTAATCTTCTCTTTGAGAGTCTTGCTTCTTTTTCATTTCCTGCCTTTTTAAAAATAGCTGGGAAGTTGAGGTGGCCTTTGTAACTTTAACAAACTTTAAAATAAAATAAAACCTAACTTTTAGATGTGGAATGTATTTATTTATTCATTCAGTCAACAAATAGTGAATGAGTGCCTGCTATTTCCCAGTCATTGTTCTAAGCGGTGTGGACAAAATGGTGAAAAAAAGGCACGCAAAATCCCTACATTGATGACGCTTATGTTGTCCCAGAGAGGTACATTATAAAAGAAATAAAATGACCATATTTGATAGTGTTAGCTAGTAATAAAAATAAGCAGGGTAATGGGATAGTGACAAGAAGGGTACTATTTTAGATAGAGCCCCCCATTAGAAAAAGGTATACCTTAGACGAGAGATTCACTCTGTTTTACTATACAAAGCTCAAGAGCAAATCTTGTGAACAGTCCCAATTCACTCGGCTCAAAGCTTCCCATTTAAAGCTCTCATTTAACTCTCTCCTGTTCTCTCTCTGCATTTTTCACACAATTCCATTTTCTCCATGTATATATTTTTATGGAGTTAATACTGAATCCTCAATCTGTATTGGTATTCATGTACTTTGCCATCTTTTCAACCTTCTTACTTCTTAAATATGTGCTCATTTGCATACAGTACATAATTCTGTATACCTGGAGTTATTTAAGTGTGCATATACAAGAGTACAAGAGTAAGTATGTGTACATAAACATGTAGGCAAGAGAAATAGAACTTTGTGAATACACATACATGCATTAGGGATAAGCAATAAGGAAATGGTGAGGAAAACAACAAATAATTATTTAGTAAAATTGAATTATCATTGCAGAGCCAAAACACAATTGAAGCCAGAAGTCAGAAATGTTCCTGTGGGTCAGCTGTGGCTATGCTGTAATCTATGAAAAAAATCACTCCACATATTCCAGACACATAATTAAATATTTCAGCACCACTGTCAACTGAATGTATTATGCACTTAAACAACACTGGGTAAAAAAAACAATAATTAGAATAATAGTATCAGTTTTATGCTGGTCATACTTAATGCAGCTTTTAAATGTTATCTGCTTAAAATAGACAGCCACTTCTTAAAATATGTATGAATATGGGCTGTCCTGGTGGCGCAGTGGTTGAGAGTCCGCCTGCCGATGTAGGGGACGCGGGTTCGTGCCCCGATCCGGGAAGATCCCACATGCCACGGAGCGGCTGGGCCCATGAGCCATGGCCGCTGAGCCTGCGCGTCCGGAGCCTGTTGCTCCGCAATGGGAGAGGTCGCAACAGTGAGAGGCCAGCGTACTGAAAAATAAATAAATAAATAAATAACATATGTATGAATACTTTCACCATTTAAAACCAAGTACATACTTAAATATTAGTATAGCTTTCCCTCTTTCTCTAGTACTAGACTTTCTACCTTGCCTTATATCTGCTGAATTTCTCTTCAATTTCAATATGAATTTAAAATCTGTTACTCAGAAAGAATTTACATATACACAATGGAACTTTATAAATGTATTCAACAAAAAGATTGCAGGATCAATGTAATTCTTTTCCTTTAAATTATGACTAATAAAACCTGGTTCGGGTCAAAATAAAACTAAAGTTCTTTTTATCGATACTTAAGCAGTATGCAGTGAAAATTATTCAGTCTCAACTAAATAAAGGATCCTTTACAAAGTGCTTTATCAACTTCAGTAATTAAAAGATTTCCTGCTAACTATTCAGTGAGTCTTCTTTGTAAGCTCTGCTTTGCAGAGTCAGTTCTTCCTACCTCTTCCTTTGAAAAGTCTAATTAAATTGGGAAGCTTTTTTTCCTATTCATTCTGTTTTTGCCATATTGGATACAGATACAAAAATAACTAATTAAATTACAGTACTGATTCTTTTTTCATTCTTATTCTGTTGGGACTTTATGGGAAGGTAGTAGGAGATATATTTTCCTAGTTTGAGTTTTTTAAGTTGGTCTCTTATTGTCACGTTCAGTGTTAAATATCTTTGGGGTTAATGACGTAATAGGAATGACATCTTCCCTGATGCCTGTATTGATGCTGTAATAGGTTTTTTAGAATAATTGACTAGTGAAGAATTGAAACTGAACATTCAGAGCCCTTACATTCCCCTTGTGAGCATTATTTAAGCACTGTTACACTATCTTTTTTAAAAATGTATTTGCTGTAGTGTTAAAAGAAATTTGAATGAAAAAAGTCTACCGTTTTCCTACCTTCCTGACACATTTCTTTATTTTTATGTGTCTATTTATATTCACAAACATATGTACTGAAGAGCATCATAATTATATACTTTATCGGTGTTTTGTCTCCTTATTCCAATTATAAATTCTAGCCAGTAACTATCTCTGAAAAGGTGACTTATGTCTTTCATAGAATCAAGTTCTGGGATAAAGCATCCCAGTTATTTTGATTGTTAGAATGGAGGGCAGTTTAAAGGTTAAAGCAATTCAATCATAATTCAATGAGAACATTCTGGGCATTGCTACTTGCTATTTTGAGGGAGTTATAATTATAGAGTAAGAGACAGATATATATGCAAGGGACTCTTCAATATAAGAAAGAATATGATGGTTGTTAAAACAGAATACAAAGTATTTCAGAAGCGTAGTACTTTGTAGTTGACCCATGTAAAACTTCTGGAAGATTTCAAAATAAAGTACATATAGACTCATGCTTTTATGTGTGCACCTGTATGTATTTCCAGGGGGAAAACTTCATGAATAAAGTTATGGAGACGAAAATGACATTTTCAGTCATGTTTGGACATGGAGAAGGAAGAGAGACATTCTAGCATTCTACCGGTCGCTCTCTATCAGTTAAAGAACTGCTCAAACAGACCTCTGAGAATAGCCATTCTGAATAAAAAGTAATGGAGCAATACTCCGTGCTCAAGCAAAGTTCCAGTAATTTAATGGTCAGAAATCTTAAGTTGATGCATTTTAAGGAAAGCCCAGGATACCTCCCTGGATGGTATAGTTTGCTTTAATTTTATTCTAAGTTCCATGAGGGCAGAGACTTTTTCTCTTTTGTTTTTCTTTCAAAGCACTTAGAACAGTACCTGGTACAGAGTAGGTACTCAATAAATATTGATTAGACAGATTTTGAAATTCCACACAGAAATTTTAGTTTCAATCCATGCCTCATAGTCAACCAAGAAAAACTAAGACAACTGGTAAGAGTCATGGACTGAATTTTTAAAAATAGATTTATAGGAGTCAGTGCAGTACAGAGGATAAAACACAAAACTGGAAGTCAGGACACAGGTTCTACCTTTAATAACCAGCTGTAAAACAGTGGTCAAGTCACTTAATCTCTCTAATATCTCCATCTGACTGACATCCTTTCTGGTTCTCAAATTCTATGAATCTATTCTCAGCCCCATGCATAACTCTTAATTAAAAATTCATAGATGATTACCCAAGCTTTTCGTGCATCAAATTGACCTTGTGCTAAGGATAAATCATTGCTGATCATGGAAGCTTAAATGAGGAAATATAAAAATTCTTTGAAAGCCTTTGGATGATAATATTTATATAAGGTTGAAGAAAATGTGACAATTCCATTCAGTTATGTAATATTTTTCTTTCCTAGAAGTTTGCAACCTTGATAATACATTGCAAATATTTTAGATTAACATAAGCACCTAAAAGAGACAAGAATGTTTACAGTTTATTTTCCTCCCTATAGAGCTAGCTAAATTCTATTGACGTTGGGTTGAACCTGCTTAACTCAATCTTCTAAATTTGACAAGAGGAACAGAAGAATTGATGCAAATGTATATGGATTAAGCAAATGCAAGGTTATTTTTCCTAGTCTTGGGTTAGAATAAAACCAAAAGACAATGGTAGAATTTATTTTAATCCAAGGGATTTGTTTTCTTAAATGTGAAAGACTGCTGAATTCTCTAAATCCTAGTCTTTCTATAAATAAAACAAATATTTTTTCCTTGACCATATCAGATCTATTATGGTATTTTGGATTTTCATTCTCCATTCACAGCAGTAGGGCAATTTTCACTCACAAGGCAGTGTTCTTATATATCTTCAGGCAGTGAAAAATTATGAAGTATCAGTCAGATGCATAGGTAAATCCATGGTAAATCAGTCTTAAGATTTACCATGAAACTTAGAGTTTCACCCCACATTTAACAACACAAGTAATAATAATGATGATGTCATATCCATGCATCACTAGACCTACAAACACATATTAGCTGGGACACCCTCCACCTGGGTCTAATAATCTGGATAAGATGCACAAAAGCCGGGTTACTAACCTAGATACATCGTTCAGTATGCCATGGGCAGTTAGGTCCAGCAGACAGAAAAATCATCTATTCCCGAGCATTCCTGCCTAGCCTGTTTGGCTCCCTGAAGTTTGCCATTCACTCTCCGCTACTCTTACTCTGCTTCGTCTGAAACTGTAGATTTTTATTCCTGGTCTCAGCTGCTGTCTCTATTCCTCAAACTACATGTTTGACTTCCTACTACCACACGTTATTCTTTGGTGAAGTCTGTTTTACCATGGGATCATTAAAGACCAAATTTCTCGGAAGGAAATCTACCCTGCTTTTGAGTATAACATTTGATTTTAAGGATACAAAGAAACACAGTCCAGTAGTTGGTTTGGAGAGTTAGAACCCAGCAAAAATAACTGCAAAAAGAAGACAAAAGAACACATAAAAGAACTTTCCATTGCGGGCAGTTCATTCCCTAGTAGTAGCTCTCTTTCTTATCCTAAATAATAGGCAGACTCAATCAACTTTTGGTGCAGTACTAGAGAGGATAGGGAACAATGATTTGTATCAGTCAAGTATTTAGATGGTCCAAAAACCTTATCTTAATCTCATCCCCTGCCAAAATTTTAGACCAAACATGCTAAAGGACTGTATAATTTGCTAATTCCATTTTACCATCTTTTATTTCCTCTGCTCATCCTCTGAATAAAATAATAATTAGTGGAATTGCCAGGAAGTAAATACAGAACAAGAGAGGGAAATGGCCACGGACAGTTACTGGGCATTTTCTATGCATCAGGCACTGTGCTGAGGATTTAGGGTACATTGACGTTAGGCATCTGGACTCTTCACAGACTGACCTCATTAAATGGACTGTGCTTGCAGGAGACAAACTGCAAACCCTCTCATGCTTGGTCACCTAAGAATCATCCAAACCTGACCTTTCTTTGTTGCTCAAAGTCAAAAGGGCAAAAAAGAGAAAAGTTTAACCACTTCCTAATAATCTCTTAAGACACAGAGTTTCGCTTAAACGTAAGTTACCTCAAACATCTCTACAGCTGCCGAGATAAATGATCCCTTGGATGGGTTTATAGGCCTCCTCGAGTGCTTTGTGTTTACAGACCATAGCAAGAGCAAAGTCGTTGTTTCTTTCCTCCCAGTGAACTGTCTGTGGGATTTACAGGGTGAACACAAGATGTAATGTTTGCATCCTGAGATTTGCCAGTAAAGCAGACTTCAAATCCTTTATTATTCTCCATTTTTTAAAAATTCAGATCATTGCGATTACACTCCATTATTCAATGGAGTCTTACAAGAAACCAAAGACTTTGTTTTCAATAACTGATGACAGTTAAACTTTGTGGAGTCTTAAACTGTTTAGTGTATATTTCAGAAGTATGTTTTACAAGTTGTGGTGGTATTTTTGAACCTAACAAAAATTATTCATGTAGCTCTTAAACTTAGCACAGTTAAAGGGACAGATTGTACCAAAAAAATTTATAAGGTAGTGTATGGATTGAAGTATCAATAAAAATTGAAGACATTTTTCATAAACTTAAATTCTCTGAATTGGATGGTTGGAACTTGGTTACTGGGCTATCTGGCAGTAATCACCATGCACTAAAAATTTTTATATTTCAGGAAAGTCTAGGTTAACAATTGCCAAATATTCAGGTATAATAAAGGAGATAGTTTTTAGTCCTCAGTTTTGAATTAGTCCTCAGTTTTGAAGTCAGGATGCATAGTTTCAAATCCCAACTCCACTGCTGGTGAGCTGTTGATCTTATCAAGTCTTTGATGCTTCAACTCCTTCCTCTGTAAAATAGGGTAATAGTGGTATCTACTCTGTATGGTTGCTCTGAGTAAATTCAGTAGTTTGGCTAGTCAATCAATGTAACAACAGCAAATGTTTAATACCTGCCTTCTGTGTGTCAAGCACTCTCTGAAATACCAAGGATTCCTAGTTGAACAAGACACAAAACTTGTCTCTAGCAGTCATAGACTATAGAATCTTCTCAACTTTTTAAATAAATTTATTTATTTATTTGTTTTTATTTTTGGCTATGTTGGGTCTTCGTTGCTGCCCGCAGGCTTTCTCTAGCTGCAGAGAGCGGGGGCTACTCTTCATTGCGGTGCATGGGCTTCTCGTTGTCGTGGCTTCTCTTGTTGCAGAGCACGGGTTCTAGGCATGCAGACTTCAATAGTTGTGGCACGCAGGCTCAGTAGTTGTGGCACGCAGGCTCAGTAGTTATGGCTCGCAGGCTCTAGAGCGCAGGCTCAGTAGTTGTGGCGCATGGAATTAGTTGCTCCGCGGCATGTGGGATCTTCCCGGGCCAGGGATTGAACCCATTTCCCCTGCAATGGCAGCAGGATTCTTAACCACTGCGCCACCAGGGAAGCCCTCAATTTTTATTATACCAACTAAAATAAAAGACTGGCAACCAATTAAAGGCAGATCACCCTCTTCACAATGTCTGTGATTTGATTTATCTCTTTGAAGGGAGAATCCATTTTAAAGAACTTAGTACCACCACTTCCAAGACTCTCTGTCAACAGATAAACAGTCCCTCCACTAGAATTAGCCTCCTTGCTAATGGCAGTTTCAAGCAGTTAAAAAAAAAAAAAAAAAAAAAAATTACTGTTGAAATGTGAATAATGAAGACATGGTATATATTTAAAAGAACCAAAATGGGTCCCACAGAAGTTCGGCTATCATCCAAACTCACTTTGTTTTCAAACTTCTGTAATATTCATAAAGGAGAGATATCCCTGGCTTTAACACACCCCCCATGCTATTTGCAAGAAGCCATGTTCACCAGGTAAAGTGTTCAAGCAGATGCTGGACAGCAGTCTTCCGGAGGTGGAGTAAAGACCATCTCTGCCATGGGAAGGAATGCTAGACGGGGTAGCCAACCTCCCTTACAGAACTAAGATCATGATTTGATGGCCTATAATTTTTATATTAGGTGGTAGGTTTATAGGTGGCTATACATTATGCTTTTTAACTTAAATATATGTTGCACATATTCTTTTGTAGGTATCAAATGTTTTATAATAAAAAATTATTTTTTGAAAAGATTTATATACCTAACTCATGGAATATACTATTAGGAAGCCATCGAAATAACCCAAAGTTGTCTGTCATTTCTCTGTTCTACAGCCCATACTGGGTTGTCTCTTGATCCTTTAATCAAAGCCTTGTAATTACCAGGAAAGAGACTGTGTGGATAAAGGAAAGAAAAAGCTAAGAGAGGAGCCAGTGTGGAGATAAGAGGGATGAGAGTTGTGGTTGGTCTAGTTCTCCAGTGAGGGAGGAAGGAGTCGTCACTGCAGATGTTCTGGGGTCCCCATGAGAATGTCTGAGAGCTAAAGCAGAGAGCACTTAGGCAGCAACAGGTTTAAAGATCCACTGAATGAAATATCCAAATCTGTTAGTAGATTTTAATCTATGGGCTAGAGATCCAGGATGGGACAAGACTGAAAACCTATAGGTTCAGAAATGCAGAAGACCTCTGGATTCCCAGATATTGCCAGAATCACACCATCTTTGTTTTCCAACCATGTTATCTTTCCTTTTCTATACCATTTCTTCTGCCTGGGACACTCTTTCCTCCTCCCCTGCCCTTTCTTGTTAACACTTACTAATATCATTTCCTAATACATTTCCTCAGAGAAGCATTTTCCAAAGCACCAAGCCAGGCTAGGGGTTTCTTTTGAACGTGCTGTACAGCACTCTGCATTTTGATTCCTGGTACTCAACCCGCGTGTAAGTAAATGTTCATGTTTAACATCTGTCTCTAAAATTGTGTGTGCGCAAGTGACAGGACAGCAGAAACTGCTTTCCTATTCACCCCTTGGACCTCTAAGGCCTAATACAGAGCCTGGCAGATAAGAAGTACTCAAGAAATGTTTATTAAATTTATGAACGATGAATGAGTGACTGAATGAATAGATGAATGAGTTATCTCTGGGACATCCAAGCAGATATATCTCAGAGAGGGTCAGAATTATCATTCTGAGCTCAGAAGAGAGATTAGAGCTGGCATTAAAGATTGAAGAGTCGCCAGCTTCCAAGAGGTGATGAAATTCATAGGGGAGAATAAATATAAATCTCCTAGGAAGAGTGAAAGTGCACAAGACTGAAGACAGACAAGGAATGTGGACCCCGTGAAAGTAATTCAGAAACTTGCTCAGAAAGTCTGGTGCAGTCTGGATAGTGGTTAAGAGCTCAGATTGCTTTACTCAAACAGACTGACTTTTAATCCTAGCTCCAGTCCTTACTTTGTGAACCAGGTAAGTGTCAGGAGCTCAGCGAGCTGGAGAGAGCTGAGCTGCCCAGTGTCAAAATAGCTGGTTGAAGCAACAAGCCAAAAATGAGAGTACCAAGTAGCCCAGCCTTTAGCATCACTTACTGCAGCAGTATAAGCAAGAGGCCAAATGGAAGAAAGTGTGGTCCTTCCTCCCCTCCCTGCCCCTCTCCCAGTGCCCCCTTCCATTTTCCGACAGGGAAGGGTTCACTAGTCACGGATCGGATAGATCAGCACAGATGTTGGGTCATTTTATGGCTAAAGCGTCCCCAAATAAAAGGCTCCCACAGTTTTATGGACCTAAGGGCTGGGGAGAGGGCGAGGGGAAAGGGCTAGGAGTGGAAAAGCATTGAGTAGTGAGTCAGAGTGGCGGACAGTGTCTTCAGGGTGCCCCCTCCTTCCCCCAAAAGGAGGTTTCAGCAGAGAGGCTGGAGGGAGGTCTCCACTGAAGGCCAGAATAAGGGTACTGAGCTAAGAAAGCAGAGATGCAGAAGAGCGTGGCCAGCCAGGCCGGCCTCAGCCCTTGACTGCACTCCTCTCAGAGGCTGCAGGATATTGGCTGGGTACCAGGTCTGGTGTAGAGAGGGTGGCTTTCCTCTGTGAAGCCTGCGAGGTAAAGCCTTCGTTAACTGGCTACGGTTGGTCCCAAAAAATGACTCATTGGTGTTTGGCCAGGAGTGAAACTCCTCAGTAAGTTTCTTGAACTCTACGTCTCAGTTTCCTGACCTACACCCGCCTCGTGGATTGTTGCAAAAACTTAGCTCTCTGCCTGACCTCTATGCGGTGCTCCATAGATGAGAACAACACAGGAGCAAGTTAGATGAGAGGGACTTTACTGGGGCTAAGAGAGAAGAGGCCGAGAAGGTCACGACTGAAAATTATCTGTTCAGTCAACACCAGAGTCATTAGTGCCCTCTGCAGAGTAATTTCCATGCAGTAAAGATGATGAACATCAGAGTGCAAAAAGTGATCAGCAAAAAGGAGGTAAGGGAGAAGAGATAGCAAGGACCACTCACAGACTTAGAGAATGAACGTATAGTTACCAGGGCGGAAGGGTGGAGGGAAGGGAGAGTTAAGGGGTTTGGGATTGACATGTACACACGGCTATATTTAAAATGGATAACCAACAAGGACCTACTGTAGAGCACAGGGAACTCTGCTCAATACTCTGTAGTAACCTAAATGGGAAAAGAATTTGCAAAAGAATAGATACATGTGTATGTATAACTGAATCACTTTGCTGTACATCTGAAACTAACACAACATTGTAAATCAGCTATAATACAATATAAAGTTAAATGTTTTAAAAAAAGAGAGAGAGATGGCAAGTAACTAGTCTGAGGAGATATTGGTAACAGTGAGTGCCTGTTTGTAGCTGATGAAGATATACAAGGCAGGGCAGGGAAGAGAAGATGCCCCAGCACTGAGCATGAGGCCCTCTGAGGGGGACCCTGGGGGATGGCAGCTTCTAGTCGTGCAGGGACACAGCATGGATGTAAGCGCTGAGCCTGCGGTTTGCAGCCTCCTTCCAGATGTGCAGGCTTCCTTTCAGGATCCCCCCACTTATCCTTGATTCCACCTAAATAACCATGCACTTTCCACTGCTACCAGCCCTCTTTCTATTCATCTGCCAACTTTGATCCCCCAGAGCCTGAGCTGTGAGAGTCCTTATTCCTGTCGGCTCACTGTCTCTATAGCAAGCTTCGCCTCTGGTCAGCAGACTGAGAAAACGTCACAGGTTCATGTTCACGTCAGAATCCAGCAGGGAATGATCTCTTCTCTCCTCCCGCCCTAACCACAAATAAACGCTACATAATTTATTACATATTTGTACTTTTTTGAGACTAGAGGCAAACCGTGGTTCATCTCTAAACACTGACCCATCAAGAGAAATTAGCTATTATTCTAAAGAGGCGAAAAAACATCAAATTCCTACTTCAGTACTAAGACTAAAGAAGAATGCTAACATGCATATTGCAGACTTTCCATGGAGGATGTGAATCCATAGCCTAGTGAGGCCCAGGTAATGGGATTTACTATACTTTTTATGTGAGAATAATATTTCCAGGGCTTTCAGGTACATTTAGTACAAAGGCTTTTCCTTGTACTAAAATACCGAGAGACACATGAAGCTCAGTAACTCTTAAAGTTGTAGCTTCGATCATCCAGATTTTTGCATGAGAGAGGATGCAGAAGAAAGCAGCAGAACTGCTGTACACTATTATGTGAAATGATTTAATCACATTCAACTCAGTAGGTCTACGCCTGCTGCCATTCCTTTGCTGATCCTTAAGTAGACGATCATTTTCTGCCTCTGCTATTTACAGGAGTACATTTTATTTCAAAAGCAGGGTTTTTCTTGGCTCTCAACTCACCCATGACTTTATCGATGAATATTTTTTAATGTTATAACTCAACTCTGTGTGTGGCTGAAATGGCCAAGCCTCTTTTATGTTGTTGTTCTTATTTTTCCCCCATCAAGCATTCTGACTGCTGCTGTCAAAATCTCATAATAAATGAAGATTTCTCCCACCGTGAACCTCTTATAACCATGGCAACTCCATCAGCAGCTAACGGCCACGTGGCAAACATGCTTTTGAAAAGGACAGCTTCTCACACTGCTGTAGTACAAATGTCCTTTTCTTACCTTTTCTCCATAAGGATGTTAAGAAAACACATCCCAAGTAAACATTTGCTTTCTCGTGCACATGTGGGGCTACTTTTTAAAAAAAAAAAATCAAGAAAGTAGAAGAAAAACTACAAATAAAAGAGGAAGATCTCTTGGAAAGTATAGCACTAAAGGGGGAAAAGATGCCGATGGCTTGGCAGCATTAACAACGTATTTTTACTATTTTTACAACTGAAATCAATGTGGTTATTCCTAAGAATTTGAGAATCTTTATTGCTGTTACTCCACTCCACCATCAACCAGAGAGGATTTCTAGAATGCTTGTTTTAGATTTCATTTGTCTCTCTGAGTAATTGGTCACTTTTAGGTAATGCAACCATGTGCATCTATGTACAGATACTGCTATATCTTGTTTCCATAAGATGGACACTTTTAGGCTCTTCTTTATGCCTTGAAAGAACCCCAGAGTAGAATCAGCATGTGGATCCTTCAGCTTGCCTTGCAAGTGTTCCCATAGTGCCAAAACAACAGGAATTCCTGCCCAAGCCCCGCTCTCAGACACTCCAAGATGCTCTGGCTTTCTTGTTTATAAGGTAGTCCCCAAACAGTCTATTAGAGAAGTTTTCCCTAGATACCTGCTTCTGAAGCAGCCTGCTTATAAAATAAAGGAGGATATTTTCCACTTTAATTTCCCATTATGGAAATATAGACATTTAAATAGATCTCTCTATCTCTACCTACCTACCAACCTACCTATCTGTCTACCTACTTAATGTATATCCATGGAAAGGGACTTCCCCAGATCTCAAAGAATTCAGAGATTGAGGCTGTTTTTCTTTTCAGTTTTCCTTCAACTATCAGTAATGATCAGTAAATATCCACAGATTAGAACTCCAGCATCAGGGTTCCAAATATGGCAGGATTTGTCAGTGCTATCTATACGGATATCTGGTACATTTCATCACTGTAAATAATCATCTCCCTCTGAGGTTTTCAGAATTAAATGGTCTCTGTAGGGCTGACATAGGAATAAGGATGTCCCAGGCCACAGAGCAAGCAGCAAAGCCAATTTTCATTAACCATTACTACCATTTGAATTTTACCTTACCCAAAACCATTTTTTAACTCTTCGGAAAGGTTTTCTCTCTATGTAAAAGTCCTTTAATCATGTGAATAGGCTTAAGAGTTAAGACCTCCTTAGATTTGCATCAGAGCTCTGATTCTTTCTGCTGGGAAACTGTGGGCAAGTTATTCAAACTAGCTTAATCTCAAGGCATTAATTTGTAAAAACCAGACTGATAATAGTTCTCCCTCAGAGGATAGCTGGGAAGAATAATTGACTTAACACATATGAGAGCACCCAGCTTTGTAACTGAAAGAAACTAAATTCTTCATGAATCATTTTTCCCCTTACTTTTCCATCATTCCTGACTATCACTCTCTCCTGTTTCTTAGAAGAACTAGTCATAAGATTAGGTTCATATTCCTGATTTGCTCATCTATTTTATAAACCACTTTCATAAGTATGTGAAATTATTTGTTTTCTGCTAAGGTAAGATACGTTGAACTGTAGACAGTGCAAGATTGTCAGTGGTGAGTTTTTGTTTTTCCTTAATCAAACAAAACGCTATAAAATTTGATAATATACATAAGATCACTACCATAAAAATCGCACAGCCTTTCTCAAATAAATTTGAAATCACAAAACATCGTTTCCTTTTGGAACTGGTTCACCAAGTTTCCGTAGTGGAATGAACTTGGAGAATCCCATCAGTGAAGCCCAGACAACAATCTGTGGTCTGATCTTTACCTTGGTGGTGGGAGTGTATCAGGCTAGTAAGAAAACAAATTGTAACAAATAAAGATGTCAGGATGCTCTATAGGAGAAGTTTCTTTTACATCTTTTTTAAAGGCAAACTTCGGAGAAAGTTCCACAGAAAACATTGCAAACCATTAATTTTTGCCCTGACAAAGAAACTTTCATCCTTTGGAAGGTAGCAGAATAAATGTGAAGGTTTTAATAAAATATTTTATGTGGCTACAGAAGCAACACTAAACATAAATAAATAAGTCTTTGCCACCAACTCATTTTAAAGTGTTGTCATCCAAGTACAATGATGCTGCAGTATGCAGGTATGTGTGTAACTTTTGGAAATAGCAGTAAAGTCTGAGTTAAGGAAATACTCCTGCCTGTCATCCTGAGACTAAGACGCATTATCAAATTGCAAGCAGGTGTTGTCAAATCAGAATCCAGGGCTGCTGGCTCAGTGAGAGGCAAAGCCTGAATGATGAGTTTGGAAGGAAAAATATAAAAGAAGACCAAAGGAAAAAGAATGTTCTCTCACTAAGCAAATCGAATTAGTGTACAAAGCCACCATTTCTCTAAATATTCATTTGACTACACAAAGGAATCACTTGTGTTCATCCAGTGTTTCCTGGTAGCCTCGGACCTTAGTTAATCAAATAGAATTTTTGCCTTTCTGTCATTACCTCAATCTCCAGTACTTAAGACAACCTGAAGAAAGTGATATGTATACAACCAACCATTTACTTTCCACATGTAACTTTTTTTCATTCAGTGGCCAAATCTTCTGTTGGAAGAAGAAATAAAATCACCAACAATTTATTTTAGTCCTTTTATTTCCTAGATATGGAGTCCTACATAGGACTAGATACAAAACCTAATATTGCTTCTTTGGGAAATGTACTTTTTCCTGCATTAATCAATGTAACCCGGGTTTTGTATAAAAACAATGAAAATGTTCCCATCTCAGATTATGATTTAAAATATAAAAGGCATAAATGATAAGTTCTCTTAGAGAACATAAGCACATTTTCTTCAGAGCAATGTTGGCACTGCCGGATCGATAGAATAATGTTTTCTTCTATATTACAGTAATTCATTTGGTAAAAACAAGGTCAGGGTCAGCCAACCCACTTGACGACTATCGTGAAAACCTAAAATTTGTTACTGTGTTCTCAGCTAAGTATTGAGGAACAGTAAACTTTTCCTTTTCTGTCTTTTTTGTTGTTGTTCATGATGACATCCACTGACATATCCCTCACATTCTGTGCACTATGCTTGGAGAGTACCAACTCCACAGAGAATGGGAAAAAGAAAGAGTAGAAAAATCATCTTGCAATTTAGAATAATCTAAGAGCTGAAGTCATATTTCTGTTTGTTTTTTAAAAAAAGGATGAAAGGCATTGGTTGTCTAGGGAAAAATTCTATGTTTGTTAAACACAATTAGACAGTACTTCCAAAACTTACCTTTCTAAGAGGCTCCTGAGCTTTCTTGTTTTGGCCAAAGTTACACATGACAATGATTAGCTCATAGTAGATACTCGATAAATAATGCATTCATCAGTGAGCATTACCTAATAGAATGTAGTTCATTCTTCAAGACCTAATACAGCACTTACTCTGATGATAGGCACTGCCCTAAGCATCCTATAAATGTCATAAATGTTACTCATATACTCCTTGTAACAATCCCAGGGGATGTGTTCTATTATTGTCTTCATCTTACAAGTGAGGAAAACAGAGCAAAGAGAAGCTGTTTGTCCAAAGCCACACAGCTGATGATAGCTGATGATAGTCCAAAGCCAGACTTTTGAATTCTGCTTCCTGAGTCAGTGCCTTAATCCCCATTCAGCATGCTGCCTCCGTGTGATGTTTTGCAGGAGTTAGCCCCATCCAAATTGCAGTTTGATTCACCTATGTTATCTTGGTAGTCATTCAGAATTGTAGTCTAATGGGGCTTCTAAAATAACCACGGATTTCTATCTTCCCTTTCATGTGATCCTCGCTGCCAGTGGAAAGGATATTGGATTTTTTTTTTGTAGTGTAGGATATTATATTAAGTCTAAGAGAAATAAGAGCCTGAAGGGAATAGCCCTAATTGTGTTTATGGTAAACCTATAGGCTGGATCCTTATTATTGTGTGTGTGTGTGTGTGTGTGTGTGTATATATATATATATATATATATATATATATATAAATGAGCCCCAAAACTGAGACTGTGGGTGAACTTTGATTTCAGGAGCTTAGAAGGGCCCCAGATCATCATCATCATTGAGGTAATAGTTTGAGCTTTGGAGTCAGACAAATTTGGGGTTGTATCCTTGCCCTGCCATTTACCATCGTGTGTGGCTTTAGGCACATTCTTAATTTCTCAGCACCTAATGATCCTTAGCTGTAAAATGGAGATGATAGTGTAATTTCTTAGGGTTATTTGGAGAATTTTATACATGCTCAAAAAATGTTATTTCCTTTCCCTTTATAGTGATGCTATTATGACTATAATTATCTTTCCAAGTAAAATAAGGGCTTCATGACAAGTTATCTCTGCCTGCAAATTTCCGCAAAGAATTTTTTTAAGATACCAAAGATTTTGCAAGAAGTGACTTTCAATAACTTTCAATATATACGCCCTCTCTATAAGTATAGATCTGTATACAGATATAAGGGACGGAATGGATTGCCATGATCCTACCTTCTACATCTTAAATCTCCACCACTAGATTTGAATCAAACAAAAATACAAATGGTATTATCACCAGAAAGTCACATTTAAAATGTTTGAATTTCCATTAGCATGTTGAACATTAATTAAGCATTCAGGTTATTTAGTTTAGGTAATAGTAAATTTCACCCTGCAAAGGCACTTTTATTAGTGTTTCCCCCCAATGGCCATTGTTTTGAAAGATTTTTCTCTCTCTGGAAAACTGAATGTTTCAGTAATAGTTTAGTTCTCATTTTTATTCATTGAAATCATATATGCATATATAGTCAGGTTTTTTCTCAGCATAAAACCATAATGTTCCCACACTAAGTTGATATAACTCCAACAAGAAGCAAAGAAACTTGACGTATTTGTTCTTCTTTATAGTCTTTTTGAAGGTTAATTGTTGTACACTCTATTAATTTTTATCAATATTCAGTTTATATCCCTGATGAAAAATTATGTGTCCCAGTCCTGTTAAACTCGGGTGTGGCCATATGACTTGCTTTGGCCAAAAACATGAACAATTCCAGGTGTAAGGTTTAAGAGGAGAGCCTTGAGCTGAGACCTGAATAGTTAATAGATATTAGCCAAGCACAGAGTGAAGAGAACTTATTCTAAACCGATGAAATACCATGTGATAAGCCTTTGGAAAGAGACTGTAAAATTCAAACCTTTATACCAGTGTAATTAGAGAGTTAGAAAGACAGTTGGAGAGTGAGATGGATAAGGCTACAGAGGTAGGAAGGGAGTCAGATCTCCCAAGCTGGTTGGTCGTATCAATGATTTTACATTTTATACCAAGCACCAATGTGAAGCTATATAAGGGTTATAAGCCTGGAAATAACATATGACTTAGATTTGTAAAGAGCTCTCAGGATTTTGTGTGCAGAGCAAACTGAGAGGGAGATAATGGAACCTTTTAAACTAGATGAAAAGCTAATGTGATAATCCAGGCTGGAATTGATAGTGGCTTGACCCAGAGCAGTAGCTGTGGAAATGCAAGAAGTGGATGTATTTTAAATATATATAAAAGGGCAGATTTAAAAGATGCTGAGTAGATGTATGCGTAATAGACTGATGATAGAATGTACAGATGGAAGAAGAAGGAGTGAAGGATGACTTTGGGGTTCCAGATTAAGCGACTGGGTGGAAGAGACTCCATATATGGCAAAGGGGATGACTTGCAGATGTGCCCAGTTGGAGAAGAAAGTCAAATATATTCAGACTGAGGACATAATGTGGAGAACCCACTGGGCAGTTGGTGCTCAGAGAAGCCATCTGGACAGGGGACAACAAATTCGGATTTATAACATGTAGATGGTACTTAACGCTGTGAGAATGAATGAGATGATTTAAAAAGAAAGGATAGAAGAAGAGAACAGAAAGGCACCTGGGACACAGGTCTGAGTAACTCTAATATTTGGTCAGACAGAGAAGGAGAAATGTGACAGGAAGACTGAAAACAATAGAAAGTTTTAATAAAGATGGAGTAATTGCTTCCCACTGGAAAGCACTTAACGTCTTTAGCTCTGAGGCTTTATGATAAGTTTCTTTTCCTAAAGGAGAACAGCCTTCGATAGGTTCTGAGCCACTCAGTCAAGGAGCTGGAGACTGGCCTCAGGGGATGGTGGAGGCGGGGTGGTCACAGCCTTCTCAGTGGGGCTTGGAGAAACTTCAGCTACTTCACAGTTTTTATTTAGGACTAAGACATTTCTTTATTGCCCATGAAGCTTCCTCTATAGAAAAGACATTAACTGTCACTCTGTATGTTTCATTTAACACACTAGTATGCCTAGACTCGGTTTATCTCTTTCTAGACGCTACACCAGCAATTTGGGTCACTTCCACACAGTAGGTACAGTTTCTTCAACTATAGCCTCGTGGTTCATAAAGTGACCTCGGTATAGAAATCACCTTGGTTTTTTTCCCCTCACATAGGGTAGATAGTTTCACCTCCCTCAGACTGCAGTTTCCACTCTTCTTATAGTTGCAGATTGCCCTTCTCAACAGGCCTGTAAGAATTCCTAAAGGGGAAAAAACGTGGAGATTATTCCATTTTTAAGGGGTAACAAATTAGACGTGTTGTTTCCAGTCTGGTCACTTAACTCTCCTTGCCTTGATATAGAGCACATACTTTGAAGGACTCCTAATTTGGAGGAAAAGTAGTCACTCTTCCCTAAAACGATGCCACTTCTCCCATCCTACCCAGCTACGGGGACAGCAGCTACTAACAAACTTATTTCAGGAAATTCAACCCCTAGGAATCATGTTGGTGATCACCTCCAACCCTGGCCTAGTTGACTCACAGCATGAACACCTCTGATCTTCCCTTGGCTATACTGACTCATTCTCTGCCATAGTCTGCCCTGGCCTCCTTCCCCTAGCCAGGACCCTCAGAGAGTGGAACTCATACTGCCTAATAAATACCAAGAGCTTAACAAATATTAGTTCCCTCCTCTTCTGCCTATAGCTGCAAGCCTGCTTGACCTGCTTACTGTCCTAATTCTGAACTGTTATAAATGCTGGTAATAAGGGCCATTCTCAGATTCACTCTTATATTTAATACTCATAATAACTCTATACAATTCACCTTCATGAAAATGTCATCCTACCTTCTGTTTAGGCAGAAACTTTCTTGAAAGGAAAGTTTTAAGTTACTCTTGATTGAAGCTTTATTGATTGAAATACCTCAGAGCTCAGGCAGCAACCCCACTTCCCAATAAGCCAGGCAAAACCCTGGGGCGCTGCTGGGAACTGGCCTCTCCACTGTCCACATTCTGGTCAGACTTAGTTCTCTAATCCACGTAGAACAGCTGTCTCCTTTGGCCACTTCTATTGTCCCAATCACTTTTCTTTCAGAAAAAGACTTTTAGAGATGTTATTCAGGGCCAATCTGGCTATAGTCCTTGCCTCAGACCTTTTGAGACAAAGTATATAGATATAAATGTTTATTATTTATGTTACTATCAGACAACTGGTTATCTCGTTGGCTATTATGCCTGAATTTTCTTCTTAAAATCAGAAATCACATTTCCCACAGAGTTAGTATACATATATTTCTAATGGGATAGAACAATACAGTCATAATCCACTTTGCTATATAGTATAATGTGAGGGACCAGGGGAAGAAGTTTCGATTCTAAGGACCTGAATTTCAGTCTCGGTTCTATCATATGTTTGTTTGAGTGAAACTTAAGTTTTCAGAGCTTCAGTTCATTTTTCTCTTCTACTTACCTGAACTGACTGATTATAAAGCTGAATTAATATATTTGAAAGCAATGAAAATATAAACTACTGATAATTTAGTGACTGTATAATTTCAGCCAATTACTCCTATATGTTAAGGCTTACTTTAGTTCCTGTTTCAACCACACTTTGCCCAAAAGGAAGAGAATGATCTAGATCAGTGATTCTCACACCTGACTGATTTCACCTGCAAAACTTTAAAATATATAAAGATTCTCAGGCTCTACTTACCAAGGTTTTGATTCAGTGGACATGGATATAGGCCCAGGAGACTATATATTTTTTAAAGTTTCTCAAGTGAAATGCTGCAGCTTTTTTGGAAGAAGTTAGCAATGGGTGTTAACATTTTACCCTGAGACCTGGTAATTTTACTTCTAGAAATTTATCCTAGCAATATACTTGAACACGTGTAGAAAGATATACATACAAGGATTTTTACTGCAGCTTTGTTTATACTTTAAAAAACCATTGGATGAAAAAAAAAAAAACCACCATTGGATGTCCTTCAATAGGAGACTGTTTAAATAAACCATGGCATGTCCGTACAGTTGAATGAAATGCTGACATTGACAGATGTGCAAGGCTACATTATTCTTAAATTTTAAAAAGCAAATCATACAACAGCTTTATAATACAGCCTTCTTAGTGAAATATAAAAAGTGCTTGTCGTGTGTACATATTCACGTATGGGTTTATAAGAGACACACATTGAACTGTTAATAGAGGTAAAAACTGAGAAATTGGTTTGTGAAAGAAAGCAAAGGAAATGTAGGACTTTTACTTTTTAATGTTTACATTTCCTTTTATAGTGTTTTCCTTACAGCATAAAAGTATTCCATTAAAAATAAAAAATCCCAGGTGACTCTGGTGAGCAGTCATATCCAAAAAACTACTGATTAAGAAGCATGTTAATCTCCTCTATCTGTCCTCCTTTATTACTACTCCTATAACTTTTGAGCTATATTATTCATGATGTTCTACATTTTATCATTGTCAGTTTCATCACTCAGCCCTTCCTGAATCTCCCTAGTGTATATCCCAAGTACGAATTTGTTCATTCATCCAGTTTATGAATATATACCCAGTGCTTTTGCCCAGGAAGTGCCAAGTGCTGCTCAAGGCATTAGCAACAAACCAGACTACAAGCCCTGCCCTCGTGAATTGATAATCGCAACTTCTCTGAGCCTCAGCCCCTTCACCTGTAAAATGGATATATCATTTCAAACATAGTATGTTTTCTCATAGGGTTTTATGGGGATGAAAGTAAATAATGTGTGTAAAGCAGCATAAAGTCTCACATCATAGAAGTGCTGAGTAATTCTAAGCTGTAGTAATTTTCATTGTTGTCATCATCATTAATTTTTCATGGCCAACTGTTTGATCCATTGTAAATTCTCTGGGGGAAAAAAACCTACAAACACTAAATTTAATATTAAGAATGTTATTGTTGGTGTTGTAAACAATTTGAAGTACATCTGCCCCAGTAAATCACAGCAGATTTTAGAAGGCTTAGAGAAAAACAGAGTAGAAGTCAATTCAATAAGAGGGAAAATGTTGCCTCTTAGTTATTTAAGGCATTCCTCAGCCACAGAACTCTAATTTCCTTGTTTTAACAAAGTAGATTACACAGCAGAGCCCAATGTGCATGTATAACAATATGTGACATTTTGTTCATGTCAGTGAGGATGAGAATCTCTTTTGGGGGTAAGAATACCAAAGAGCAGTGAGTGACCCCTTAATCCTAATAGCAGATACTCCTATGAGTAGAAACCACAGTTTGTGAAGCTTGGGAAATGAACTTCTCTTTACATTTGCACCTGATCTTAAAAAGTACAAAACATGGGCTAAGCGGTTTGAGCTTCTCTTTTTGTCCTGACTCAGAAGCTAAATATGGAGCCAGGTTCAACTATCCAATTAAATGTATTGTTTAAAAATGAAAACAATTATAGTGAAACTGAAAACTGCAATTGCTTTAGCTATATATGTTTGTTTTTCTTTTTTCCTTTTTCGTTTTCATTGTTGTTGACAGAGCTAACTCTTCTTTCAGCAAAGCAAGAAAAAGAAAAACGCATTAAACAATGATTATTAGTAGACTCTCTGGCACAGCCCCCAGTTAGGTTAGCTGACCCCTGCGCTTACTGCAGGGCCTTGATTGATTCTGTCCACTCTGAAAGGAAACCCCAATAGAACTACTGCGAGAATGTAACAGTGAGCAACAGGGGATTTTGTGCCAAAGCACCAGAAAATTCTCCATGGAAATATATAGGTCTTTGGTATATTCTAAAAGCTAATATTTAAATTGAGAAAGAATAAAGGATAAGCAATAGCCTCAAGTTCATAGGTCATAAAAATTATTTTGTGGGAGTACAAAATACATAATACATAACAAATATGTATTGTGTAACAGAATGCCTAGTGCTTGCACTAGGAAATAGCTGCACAAGTGAATACAATGCAATGGCTGCTCTTAAAAAACAACGCTGTTGCAGTCAGTCACATAAAGCTGCAGGGTAGGAATGCTTTATTCCGTGCCTTATGTATGGTACCCTAGCTGGGTTACTCTGGTGACTTGGTTGAATAGTAGCCACAAGGCAGGATAGTCAACTGCAACATGTACAGACCAATATACATTTTATTTTCTACAGATTCTTGAACTTCAGGTTTTACATTTGGGTTGCAGTCTTCTCAGGAACAGTTGTTTCAAGGCATGTGTTCACTGCTGGATTTAGTCTCAGCAGGACTACCAAGATGTAAAGAAATATAAAAAATTGAATGAAAACGACTCAAAGCATTTTGGTAGTGTCAGGGAGAAAGACATTTTCCTCATCCCTTCCAGGTTCTTCTGGCTGGTCTAAGAGTTAAATTGACACGAGTCAGAGTAATAGAAGAAAATCACACAGAAGCTTAATAACATGTACGTATGGGAGAAACCCAGGAAAACTGAGTAAATAGCCAAAATGGCTGAAACCTTCCCCTTTAATACCAAAAGAGGATGTTAGGATAGTGGTTTGGGACTTCAAAGGGGAGGAAGGCAATTCGTATGAAAATGGAAAAGCAAATGTTTGGTGAGCACGTGTTTGCTGAGCCTCGCAGACACAGTGGGATGCAGAGCAGACTCTGATCTCGAGGCCCAGCTAGCCCATATTCTTTGCAGATGTCTCTGGTAATAGGTACATTCCAGGAACAGGCCCTCCATCTAAATTTTTTTAGGCAGTTAGAGGAAAGGTCAAAGTTTCTTCCTGAGTCTTTTGGTCCTTGATTGTTTTCAGCTGGAAATAATCTGCACACTAAAGAGATGTTTTGAAGTAGCAAAGTTTGCTTCCTGCAGTAGTCATGACAATTGTGTTTTATGTTTGGTGTGAATGTTATTTAAACCAATCAATGCAGTATATTGCAACAGATCATTTTCAACTAAGATATTCTTTTCAGACCTTTTCTGTTACACAGTGAGGCTGTTTCATTTGCTTAGTCTAGTGATTAAAATGGGCTTTTGGTCTAGTGGTTATATCCATTGTTATTATTCTATATGGTCAACTCTGTTTCTCACTTGAAAATTCCCTAAGAAAGTAATGCTCTTTGATAGATGCAAGTGTTGGCAAACAGTCCAGGTTTTTTACAAGGGGATGGAAGAGAATATTTTTTTTACTCTTACCTTGTTTGTGTGTATGTGTGTGGTGTTATGTAAGACAAGAGTCTATCCTTCTCAAGCTACATCGAGCAAAAGGTACATAATCCTTAAAAAAAAAAAAGCAACTGTGACATGACATCCATTAGATCTGATCATAACACTTCTTGAAAGATTTATCCAACGTCCCCTTATTCCACTGAAGTAAAGTTGGAAGCAATTGTTTAAAAGCATATGTAATTTAATAGGAGGTCAAAACAATGCCTGTCTATAAATAATTTTCTTCTTCCATTCTGCTCAGTTTAGTTTAACTGTGAAAGCAATTTTTTTAAAGAGTTGGAAGACTGTTCTAAAATATATATCTCCTTCTGACCCCTGGAATTTTCTGAGCAAGTTATTATAGACTCCACAAATGACTACCATGTGTAGCTCTTCTCTCAGCTGTAATATTACATTGGTGTGATTATTTGATTAATGCCAATTCCTGACCCTCTCCACCAGGGCTGTATGCTTGGTGAGAGCAGGGGCCACATCTTGTTGCCTGTTATTGTTCCCAGCACCAGCTTAGTGCCTAGTGTGTAGTAGCTGCTCAGTGATTACTTGTTAATTTTATGCCATATAAGGCACTTTGGAAAAAGTGGGTAATCACCCTTTGACTTAGTTTTACTCTTTTTATAAATCTAAGCACCTTATATACACAAAACCGCTGTACGTATCTGTTTTTCAAGTAGAGTGTTATATGTAAAATGTCTTAAGTCATTCAGAGAAATCACATACTGAAAACCAAAGTTAATTTCTTATATTATCAAGTGTAAAATTGATTAAAGACTATCTGATATTTAAAATCATTTATTCTAAAGACATTCAAAAAATTAGGACACTTTATTAATTTTCACAGTGTCACCATGAGAAAGGTACTGTCTTTCATGTTGCATAGGAAATGTTTTCTACTGTAAAGAAAAGACTATTTGGTTATATTGGGTGTTGGATTAGCAGGTTTTCTTGGGTATATGATGTCTAACAACTTAAAAACTGTTTCATAAATGTTTGTTTAGAAAAATATAGAAGTACAAAAATTATAACCAAAAACATTTATTTGCCATCAAGAAAAGATGATCTGTAAAGTTAATCACAATTTCACCAAAAAAGTGATTGAGTTTATTCTGAAGTCTGAGTTGAGGCATTGTATAGAGATGCTGTGAGGGTCTGTATCTATAGTCACCTAAGAACTTGGTAACTGATGTACGTATAGAGTATCATGGGCATCAATCCTGAAAACTCCATAAATTATAAGTGTGGTCAACAGTTAATCTGTTTGTGGGATTTTTTTAAGTGTAAATTACTCCTGTGAAAAGGAACATCAATAGAATGTTTTTTTTTTTTACCCAGAAGTAGTCCGTAAGACTCCACAAACTGAAAGGCAGAATAGAATTCTGGAAGAAGAATTTCTCTGCATCCTTCAGATGACTCTTGGGGAGTATTGAGGAGGCCAGTTGTAATTAGTTGGAACTTGTCTCTGAACAGGATTCCAGAGCCACTTCTGCCAGGGAGAAAAATGCCCAAAGGCATTAAATGATTATAGGAATCTAAACCAAGATTTTGTTTAAAGGCATGTACATAAGTTAGCAAGCATACTTGCCTCTGAATGCCCTATGGTTTTTTCATTTCTATTATTCTTAACCCCCCAAAGTAACTTCAATGTATGCCAAATGACCTGTTCTACTTCTTGCAAGGTCTGACATGACGTGGAACCTGACAGAAATGAGGGCATAAGGCAAGGAGGAGTCCTGAATTGCTTTTTTTGGTTTTTTATTTTGTTTTGTTTTCTGTCATGTTAAAGAAAAGGCACAAAGGAAATCATAAATCACTGTGCTAAATGCATTGTATCTTCATATTTCGTTGTAGTTGTCAAGAATTCCTGCCAAGTAATAAATGTTAAGTAAACGAGAGCAACCATTGGATAGGTACAGGTATACTTCAGCTCCAGTCACATTTGGCCCCAACTCAAAGCACTACCTTTGTCCTGGTGGCTTTCTTCACTCTATTAGGTGGGTTAGATAAAGTGGATGGGGGCAGGCATAACCTTTTATTTTTCCTTAATTGTATGTGTGTGTGTTTGTATCAGAGACAGAGACAAAGAGATTGGTGAGGTTTTTAAAGCCATTTCAGCTTCATTTTGACAGTTTTAAATTTGCTCTTTGGTGTCATTCAAAATGTTCTAGTCTCCTCTGTGATGCACAGCTTTTAGATGTTTGACCAAATTAGAAGACAGCTCATCAAAGTTGCAAGACATAAAGGAAAAAATCATTTACAAAATAAGATATGGATTAGGAAGGAGGGAGAGGTGTGGTTGGGATGATTTTCAAGGGGGAAGATGACTGATGGGAAAATAATCACAGTTAGTTCCCAGGCTTCATGGAGCTGGCCTGTCAATCACATCTCTGCCTCTTCTTGCTCTTAGAATCAAGTACATGAGGAGGTGGGAGAGGCAGTGGCACTGAGCCTCCTGCAGCTGATGAAGGGACCAGAGAGGCAAACTGAAGCTACTGTCCTAACACCACCCTGCTTCCTGGGTGCCTCTCCTTCTCCTGAAATGTTGTGCGCCCTTTCTCTGTGTCTCAAGCTTGGAGCCTCAGTTCAAATAGCCACCTCCTTTATAACACTGTCTTCGGTCACTTTTGCCAAAGGCACCACACCTCCTTCTACAGAACTAAATCACGGTTTGCTTTTGTTGTTGTTGTTTTAGGCTGTATGGTGCGGCTTGCCGTGTCTCGGTTCCCTGACCAGGGATTGAACCTGGGCCATGGCAGTGAAAGCACTGAGTCCTAACCACTGGACCACCAGGGAATTCCCTTGGTTCTTTTTTTTTTTTTTAAACATCTTTATTGGGGTATAATTGCTTTACAATGGTGTGTTAGTTTCTGCTTTATAACAAAGTGAATCAGCTATACATATACTGCATACACATACACGTTCACAAAAAGAGGCAAAGGGGGAAAATTCATAAATCCTGCTCCCAGAGACCACCTCCTCAACCTGCTTCTGGTGTATCCGTGAGGAGGAAGGCGATCTCCACGTCTTACTCTTCCGCCATCTTCCCGTCTTCCTTCCCTTGGTTCTTTAATGAACCTCTACAAGGCTCTCTTTGTGTAGGCTTTATGTTCTCCTTCCCCTGCCAAAAATAAAACAAACCCCAAAACAACAGTCTTTAAGCTGTATGACCTCACACAAATTACTCTACTTCCGGGCTTCCCCGGTGGTGCAGTGGTTGAGAGTCCACCTGCCGATGCAGGGGACGCGGGTTCGTGCCCCGGTCTGGGAAGATCCCACATGCCGCGGAGCGGCTGGGCCTGTGAGCCATGGCCGCTGAGCCTGCGCGTCTGGAGCCTGTGCTCTGCAACGGGAGAGGCCACAGCAGTGAGAGGCCCGCGTACCGCAAAAAAAAATTACTCCACTTCCCTGTTCCTGGGTTTCTAAATATACAAAATGTATAAAATCGGTAACAACCTCAGAGGATGGTTTTGAGACTTAACATAAGTGAATCACTGTACAGTGAACAATGCAAGTGAAGAAATAGGTGCTCAATAAGTGTGAGAAACCATTAGTTATTATTATCGCCTACAGCCAGCTGGTGAGCACATATTCCGTAGTTTCCCTTCCTAAATTTTACCTTTCCTTCAGCATAATGATGGATGCATCCTATGTGCAAACTACTGTGATAAGTACTGCCGAGTATATAAAGATCCATAACACACCGCCACCTGACCTGAAGATCTTGCAATCCTTTGGAAGAAGTAAAACAAGTCACTTTAATGAAAGTCGTTAGAAAATTGTAAGCAAACTTCTAGAGAGAGTTCAGGCGATAGATAAATCAGTGATTTCCCCACACCAGCGTGATCATCAGAATCTCCTGGGGAAAGTGCTGTTTAAAAACACAGATTCCCAGATCCCAACCCAGAACGAGTAAGTCAGAATCTCTGGTTTGTAGCCAAGGAAATGCAAGTGATTTTGATGATGATCCTAGTGGGGAATCCCTAGAATAGTCACGTATATAATAGCTGGAGGAGATAAAGCCTTTCGGTTAAAAGTAACCTTGACCAAGAGTAAGGATACTTTTTCTAAGAATCAGGGTGAAGGAGGAGTGATGTCATTTAAAAGACATAAGGGCGTTTCTACCCAGTGCCTTAATCTTCCCGATAAAGTATAGGAAATAAGGTCCTCCACTGGGAATGAGACAGGTGTAAGTGCGGTTCAGGGTTTGGGAATTGTGGAGAAGGTTGGAAGAGTTACCACAGGGGTGTGTTACAGGGATAACTAGAGGTGAATAAACTGAGGGTCCATTATGCTGCAATATTTCTTACTGAATTCCCAAGTCCAGTTTATACCTGGGCTAAGGTCACTCTTCTCAAGTCCCCAATGCACTGGTATTGTCAATATACGTACATCTTTAATATTACGACAAGATTCAAGTACTGTGAATTCTGAGTATCAATTGACAACCTTGTTTCTTCTGGCCAGTATAAAATTTAAAAATTGATCTCATAAAATATCTAGGAATCAGATTCTCATAAGTAACAACAAATCTACCCATTGTGCTCTCTGTTGCTCTGTGGCTGGCATCTGAATATATGAACTCCCCAAGGGTGAGAATAAGACTTCATCATTAAACTTATGTTAGTGTTGCTTTTCACGTATTTTTCTCTTTCGTGAGTGAACTATTTTATTTCTCTCATTTTTCCACATCAAATTCTCAGTGCTCTAATGGGTCTCCCACAGTTCCAGGCAGTTATTGGTTCTTGGGGGAAAATGCTCCTTATTGATGGCAGCCTTCATGGGAAGGACAGTGATTTACTACGTTGCTCCCTGTGCAGCTGTGAATTTGCTGTACGGTGACGGCCTTCGGTGGCCTCCTTGGTCTCAACTTGACAAGAGACCTATAGAGTGAGCTAGTTCTATTGAAATGAAAGTGTCCTCACCCCAAAGCACGTTCTGTCCCTCAAACTAAACCCAGGTTGGCAAGAGGTTGGTGGAAACATGGTTAAGAACAAAGTGAATGATGACACTGAAATTGAGGCTGTCCCTGCTGTCTCCACAAGGCCCCTGACCCCTGGCTTGGCCTCCTAAAAGCTTCACGTTGTCACCCTCACTACCTCCCTATTTTCCTAGGCTTTTCACAGCTGCCTGCGTCCTCACCCACAGTCTCAATACTTCCCACTCTAACATTCTGTGTATTTTCTTGGCTAAACTATCAGAATGAACATTGGACTCTAGGCAGCATTGTGGGTTTGGACTTAGCCCTTGTCTATGTCAGTGCTCATTTCTGAAAAAAGAAGGTGGAAGCCTAGAGCACGTGGACTCTACAGCGTCATCATGGATGCGCCACGTGAGTCTTTGTAATAATTACGATGACAACTACCTGGTATCGAGAACTTAATACATGTCAGACGTCACGCTGAGTACTCTGCACAGACAATACAATTTAAGATTGGAATTATTTCGTTAGAAAAACCGAAGCTCAGAGAGCTCACACCACTTCGCCTGTACCTACACAGGAAGTAATGGAACGAGGATTCCACCCAAGTTCGTCTAATTACTCATACTCTTAACTACTACACTCTCCCCTTGCAAAAAAATCTCAGTCCTGAAATTGTTTTCCTTCCTTCATACTTCCTAAACCCTTATCTGTACCTCACTCTCATTCTTTAACTTCTCTTTGATCACCAACCATTTATTATGTCTGTAACTTTCACCCACCCATATTTGCAAATGGTTTTGTAGGTAGAATTCATATCATCCACTTTTTTTGTACCCACTAAAACACCTAAAGTATTGGTATCCTCAGTTTTTTTATATAGATCACATCCTTAAATGAAAGTAATAAGACTGGCATGGGGTAGGAGCAGATGATGGGAGAGACTGAATAGTTACCATTTATCTCAGAGGGATGCTGGAACTCAGTCGCCCCTGCCATCAATTATTAGATATGATCTCCTTGGACATTTTTTGCTCCACTTCCCATCTGCATGTTTATAGGCAGCCTTTGTCCAGAGCTGAAAGAAAATGGAATCCAAATGTTAAAAAGAAAATTCAGAAACCTAGGAACTCTGCCCAGTGGTCTCAGGTAATGATCAGTGACATTAAGTGGTAACATCCCCGCTTGTCTCTCTACCATACTCTACCTATGTTGGCCCCAATACCAGCTTATCTTGTTCATGCATCTTAGACAAATTCTTACACGTGAAAGATCCTGGAGGATCTCTAGAGCTCTGGACCATCATTGAGACTCACCGAGAGGTAACTTGGCATCTAATATAACAGGGACTCCTTGTAATGTAACAAGGATTGTAACAGAAGCAATTCTTAACGTTTTAATTTCCTCTGATTTGTGTTGCAGGTCATGCTTACTGTGAGAACTGGTTATGTGCACAAATGCCCTGTTTCTATTACAACTCCAGAAAAATCACTTCAAAGCACGTTCACTATAGTCTCGTACAGTGTAGCCTCTCCTAGAAAGTAAGCCAACAAGGGTATCAATAACTACAGAGTGGATCTGTTCCTCACATTACCCTTGTTGCTATGGTAGTGTGCCCATTTATTGTGTGTGGAATGCCATTACTTGCAGTGATCTGTATAGCTTGAGTTTTACCTCAGTGATCCCTCTGTCAGAGGGTTTTATCCTTTTTACTCAGCTAGAAACAAACAGACACAGCATAGCGTCTTGTATTGGTAAAGGTTCTTCACAATTTGCCAACATTCTGATGAATTTAGTTGCTGAAAAGAATAACTGGCTATCCAAAACTGGGTAGATTGCACTCCACAATCATTCATCAAGGATCTTAGAAATATTTCAGATCCCCACTTAGCTAGGTTGTTTCCTTTCTAATTGGATTTGGAACAGATACGAAAGGTTGGTTATGTCAGGTTTGGGGTAAAGTAAAGAAATAGCAGGCTTTGCAAATGCCTCCATTTCATCCATACACACATATGGTATTACAAAACCTACTTCTGCATGAAGAGACAGCCACACAGTCCCTCTGACAATTGTTATCGAGACTGAATGACACTCACTTTTTATCAAGCCTCTTCCCTGAGTTATTGAAGCCTCCCATAATATCATTAAGTAAGTAAACATTGCTGCACATAAAGCTCTTGCTATTACCGTGGAAAATGACAAGCAGCTCTCATGAGCTTGCACAGAAACTGTGGGTGTCAACATCCCTTTCACAACAGCAGCATATCCACGCCATTTCATTTTATCTCGACACCTAGACTCATGGAGAGAGAGACTATTTCCTTTACATCTGTTGGCAAATTTTCTTTCTAATAACTGCTGAAAACTTCACTCCAGTAAGCAGTTAGTCCTGCTGGCTGAAGAAAATAGATACATTATCTGAGGTAATAGATAAGTCTCATTAAGAAGATGGAATAGACTAACTCCCAGCATATCTCCCAGGCGTGGGAAAGCTAAATTGTGAAATAGAGCAATAACACATCAATTATCCTTTCTGCACGGAATTACACGAGTCTCACTGCTACATAGCATATTATGTAACTTTTTATAACCAACCATTTATATCCTAGTATCTCTGTTTGCTGCCTCATAAAAAAAGACAGCTGTCCTTCTATTCAAATAAGAGTTATTCCTCAAACTACTTAAGGAATCCAAGTGTTCTATTTAAAATGTATGTTCCTACTTATTAACATATGCCCAGAGAGTGAGTATTTAGTATTAGCCTAAAAACAAATGCTACACATCTGATGATATTACACTTTGAAAGGAAACTGCCTCCTACCAACTAAAGTAAAGCTAGCTATTGGCATTCAAAATACAGGTTTTAGAGATCTTGTGTTGAATAATGATTTGTAATCAGTTTCAGTAGTTTCTCAGTTTTGTCATATCAGATTATCATACGTGCATTACTTGAAAACAATTTCATTTCTTGAGCAATTTAAATATCACCCTCACACTTGTTCACACAATTAATGTTTATTTGCAAAGGTTTTTTTAATATGGCTATAACGTCCCCAACACAGAAATTTCACACCACAGGAGTTAATGGACGTTTATAAATGAAAACTTTGTTTAATAAAGTAAATGATAAAGTCGAGGGCTTACTTGTTTTCATTTGTGGACTACGCAGTGAAAACAAGATAATGACAAAAGAAATGCTTTGCAAATTATAAAGTGATATTTTAAAGAAGAAAGATATTTGTACGTATCCAAGTTTTTAAAAACACCTTAAACATTGATAGGGAGAAGATGACGCATAATTTCTCCAGGTTCTGAGTGTGAGACCGGTTCTATCCCAAACATCATTCAGAGAGAAAAAGGAAAGAAACTGCAGAATGGGAAAGGCAACTGAATAGGAAAGTTGTTCCTAAGTGACAGCTATACTCTGAAATCATGACACTTGCTACTGTGCTTTGTTTCACAATCCATGCGTATTAGTCAGCCGGGGCTGCTGTAACCAAATACCACAGACTGGGTTGCTTAATCAACAGAAGCTTATTTCTCGTGGTTCTGAAAGCTGGAAGTCCCAGATCAAGGTGCCTACAAGGTAGGTTTCATTATGAGGCCTCCTAGACAACACTTACTCCAAAGGTTGTCACTATACTGCCCATCGTTCCAAAACCAAAGTTTGGTGACCGTTTTTCACAGTGCCTTTCACTGCCCTTTGGGAATACGTAACCGCACTGCAGTGGAATCACATAGTAGTGTAATTGCACATAATCATCCAAGAAAAAGTTCAGGGTTTTTTTTCCCGTTTATAGAAATATAGCATATTCAGGTTCATGATGGAAAGAAGTTAGAAAGTAGAACTCACTGTCTAAAATGTCTTAAATGAAGAGCCTCGTTGTTTTTCTGTGGTTCTAGTCACTTTGAGAAAACTTTGTTACGTGACTATCGTAATGCTCTCTACTAAAAAAATTAAAACACTTTTTCAGCAGAGCTGGAATAATGCTAAATATAACAAAATACACCTAAAAAGTCTGAATATTTTTTAATCCTTTAGACTTTCCATCTAAATATGGGCAAAACATAGTAAAATTATTTTTTTAAGTTGTACTATTATCAATGATCTAACTCATGGCTGAGAATTTTAATTAACTATACTGAATTTATCCACCAACTTTAATACAAATATACCTTGAGGTTTTTTAAAGTATATATCAATGTACAACCTCTAAGTTAGAAGATGTTATTTGCATCATAAAAGAATTCACCAGTTATAAAGTACCTACTACTAAAACAGGTCTTAGAATAATGAATTCCTTTCATATTTGTCAAGTTGTTATTCAAATGATCAAAAGTTCAGTGTTGGGCTTCCCTGGTGGCGCAGTAGTTGGGAGTCCGCCTGCCGATGCAGGGGGACACGAGTTCGTGCCCCAGTCCGGGAAGATCCCACATGCCGCGGAGCGGCTGGGTCCGTGAGCCATGGCCGCTGAGCCTACGCATCCGGAGCCTGTGCTCCGCGAGGGGAGAGGCCACAACTGTGAGAGACCCGCTTGGCCGCTGAGCCTGCGCGTCTGGAGCCTGTGCTCCGCAACGGGAGAGGCCACAGCAGTGAGAGGCCCACGTACCGAAAAGAAAAAAAAAAAAAAAAAAAGGAAAAAAAAAAAAGTTCCGTGTTTATGAACATATTCATGAGAATCTTTGTTCATTGAAAAGTTTTCTTTTCCATAATCTTCTCTCTACTAGGCTGTACCAATCACAATCCTTAGCCACTTAAACACAGTGCACACATCAAGACCCCACTATTTTAAGGTTTAGTTGTCAGGCTCAAAGATACGAAAATATTCATAAAACGTGTACGATACACTAAGCAAAATAAGTTTGACTTTATGACCCTTTTTCATAAACAGGCATTTGAAAGGTCTGCATAAGATTTTTTATTGCCTGAAGAATGACTGTAGGCAGAGATGATCACTGCCAGGTTCTCACTGCAGAATGAAAGAATTTCCCCCTTTACTCTATAACCTAAATATCACACTGAGCTTAAGGATGATGCTGACATTTTCAAAGATCACCGAAAGTGTTCTCTTTCCAGTTGCAATTATGCCCTCTATCTCAGTGGGAGCCATTGTCGGGTCTTTTCAGCTCTCTAGCATCTTTGTGGCTTGCTTTCATTATCCTGATTATCTATTCATTTGCTGCCCCAGCACTCATTTTATGAAAGATCATGTCTGCCATTTCCATAATGAGTGCTTGACTTTTACTGCCAGCATAAACACATAAAGTATACAATAATTAAAGTTTACTAGTCACCAAAGTCTTGAGATCCGTCATGTTGCTAATTTGATTTATCAAGCAATTGCTTCCCTGTGAACAAGGCTGATTTTGCCCCCTTCGGCAGTGTGAGACTTGGGGTGGGAGGACATGACTCTAACCTAGAGACGGCAATTTGAATGGGCACCATACATGTCAACTTTAAGGTTCGTCTTCAACCAAGTAACCTCTCTATAAAGTATGATGACTCTTAGCACCAACAAAAATCTCATCAATATTTGAACGTAAAACTTATTTTGTGTTAAAGTTTAAATAATGCACAGTTTTCAAAATAGTTACATGTTATTCAATAAGTATCGTACCCTTTACGGGCTATTGTTTAAGGAAAATTTTCATCGGGCTAAAAATTATGGAAGTCTGCATAACATAAATTGAAACTTCACAACATGCTGACTTACACTGAGTAAGGACTTACTTATCTTGAACACACTGCCTCGTTCTGATCACACTGGCAAAGTCCCCAAAGTGCCTCATGATAATGAATTTATCTGACGTTTACTGTAATCGCAGACAGATTAATGAGCTCATGTGATATTCATGTGGCTCTCTAGGGACATCAGGACGTGTTACACGAAGTGTAATGTTTGTAAGTGGATACAATGGAATACATGTTATCCAAGGAACTTTAGTCAATTCCTCAGCGAATAAAGTACCAGGAAATAAAGAGGCTGCTTCCAATTATACTGGTTTTCTTTAGGGATGCCAGACATCTTGACGGCATATTCAAAAAAAGTACAGGAGCCAGAAGACCTGGGTTTGAGAGCTGGCTGGATCTCTTACCAGCCTTGCGACCTTGGGAAATTTTCTTCACCTCTTAGGCTCAATCTTCTCAGTTTTAAAATGAGAACTTAATAACATCAGCCTTCTTAAAGTCTTAAACATAAAGAGTAGGGCGGGGGGTGGGGAGTGATCAGTCAATCATCCAATCAATCACTATAATTCCTTCCTCACAAGGTTATATTCAGAAGTAAATCAAATAATATGCAATGTTTTTGATAAATGCCTTACAAACTTTGCAACATTATGCATGCATTTATTATTGTTATTCCTTTGGAAAATAGGTCTTCTGGATAAAGTTTACACTCTATTTCCCATACACAGAAAAATGAATGCCTTAGTTACTGCATAAGGACATGGAACACTGTTTTCTTAATAAGAAAACCAGATCTGACCAATTGACGATTTTATCAAATTATATTCTTCAAATTAGAAAGTGAGATATCAAACCGAAGCAAGACAGGAAGCTTCTTTTTTATGCAAGTCCCTGTATGTGGCAGTCTTCAACAGTAACTGAGCTTGTAATCAAATCAAGCCCTGTTGATTCGGCCCTGTAGTGGGGAGGTGGGCAGGTCATTTCACCTCACCAGGCAGGAGTTAAATATGAACTCACCGCCCAGATCCCTTCCAGTCATGCTGTCATTCTCATTAATCGTCTATAGTAATTCTTTACCTACCCTGAAAAACTTCTAATTCGTTTACAATACTTCTAGACATACATAATTAAAAACCACTTTTATATCTTTTGACTACAAGAGACAACACCTTTCCTGCCTCATTCAACTGTCTTACCCATTCTTAGTAAATCATAGTCACTTCCCTGGTATTTCTTTTAGCGGTATAGTATCTGTTCGTATCCTTTTGATTTCAAAATACAGCTTCCATTGCCTGGAAAATGACCCAGCAAATACAGACCTCAGACAACAAATACTACCTGATCTTGAATAATTAAGGCAGTCACTCTTGGAAAATGGGTGGTCCCAATTTCAGAATAAATGTTCAGATGCATGTTTTAGGATAATCAGAAAACCAAGGATATCCAAAATTCACTTGAATTATTATCCTCTCATTGTTGATATACAGTGTGTATGTCCAGTGCTTCCTCAAAATGGTCAAATACAAAATCAACATGATAACTCTGTACTCGTTTAAAGGCACACATATTAATAGGAGGCATTACTACATATTATTATATGTAAATACATAGCCAAAAGAACTGGAATAAGAGTCAAAACCTCTGGTTTTAAAACAGACTCTGATGCTTTCTAATGATGTGACTTTGGCCAAGTCACTTAAGCCCCTCTGAACGTCTTCGTCATCAGTGAAGTGGAAGCTTGTTGACCTCATGGAGTTATTTGCTATGGGATTTCTAATGTAGTCAGCAACTAGAACCATCAGACCAAACTTGACTTGGGCCTGTTTCTGTGACTACAAAGGCAGGGTTGAGTAACTGCAACAGAGACCATGTGGCCCTCAAAGTCTAAAGCATTGACTGTCTGTCCCCTAACAGAAAACGTTTTCTGACCCCTGCTCTAAAAGGGGATACTTGTGAACTTATATGAAATGCCATATTCACCTATATTTTTTTTCACCTATATGATTTTAAGCAATCACAGTGGATTGGATTTAAGTAAATGTCATTTGGCTCAAGTAACTGGAAGAAATAGTTAAAAGTTCAAATTAAACAAAAGAAATAGCCTCTAATTGCCCCCTTTGGGCTATTTGGTATTACGAGGTATTAGATGTTATCAATGAATATTTGTTGTGTCTCATACTCCTAACTGATCATTTAGAGGTTTTACTCAAGGAAAAAAAACAACAACAAATGCCTGGTTCACAAGAAGTTGATAGAATTTTTTTTTACAACTCTGATGTTGAAGTAGTGGTAACAGGCATGCCAATCAGAGGGCCACCACTTAATCAAACGCTAAATCTGAATCTTTGAGAAGTGTTCTTGCTTCAGTCTAAGTTTACCTAAATTTTCCAAGACCAAACTGAAAGAAGTGATGAGTGAATGAAAAACCTTCTGAGCTGACATATTTCTGAAAATCCTCTGCATGCTATTATTAATCCTTCCTCAGTAACCATGGAGAGGAAAATCTTGTGAGCACCCAGCAAATGAATTTAATAATGTGGGTATTCCAGGTCAAAATAGATCCACTCGCTGTGTCAAAAAACACTTTTTTTTTCAGTTATTCCCAAATTTCTTTCTAATTTGGTTACATAAAACTCATAAGTATGTACCACATAAATGTTTTTGAGATGTTAAAATAATGTGTTTTCATCCTCACCAATCCCTACCTTTGAGTTGCCTCAGTACTTCCAAACCGAAGAAATGCCTGAGGTCTCAGATCATAGAGTTTTTATCATTATGTAGCTAAAATTCCCTTTTACTCTGACAGGCCAAGAAGTTTGAAGACCTGGTGTGTAAGAAGGATATCCAGGAAAGAAAAGGAAAGCTGCCCCTCTTGTGGCCAGAGGTTTCCAGTGGAGGGCAAGGGATGGGAGATGGGCAAGAGAAGAGACAGACGTTAGGGAGATTAAAAGCCACAAGGGGGGCTTCCCTGGTGGCGCAGTGGTTGAGAGTCCACCTGCCGATGCAGGGGACACGGGTTTGTGCCCCGGTCCAGGAGGATCCCACATGCCACGGAGCGGCTGGGCCCGTGAGCCATGGCCGCTGAGCCAGCGCATCCGGAGCCTGTGCTCCACAACAGGAGAGGCCACAGCAGTGAAAGGCCCGCATACCAAAAGGGGAAAAAAAAAGCCACAAGGGTAGAAGGCCTGATGCTTCCCTTCCCATTAGCGTTTCTGAAGAGAGCTCCCTGGGCCCACCAGCATTTGCACCAACAAACAAGACCTCAGATAGTTGAGAAGCTAGGGCCGCACATCGGGAAAAAGCAAAGAAAGGTTCAATCTTCATTCCCAGGCCTCCCTTCCGTCCACGTGGTAGGAATCCTGAGGTAGAGCACATGGACCACCCTTGGGACCCTCAGTGAGTGACAACGTGACACTGCAGTAGTGTCTAAAGGGCTACAGAATAGTCAGGGGCTGGATGAAGAAAATGGGAGAAGCTGAGAAAGGTGTACAACACCTCAGAGGTCAGGTCAGCCAAGAGGAGGCCACAAGCCCTATAGAAGCTAAGAAAGACATTAGCCAAGTTTAGCAGACTTACTGCCTCTGCCGACTTTAGTAGCAGTGTCTAAGGGCAGGGCCCAGGCCCAAGCAACCTCAAAGGAGACCTGCCAGAGCAGATCCAAGGACCAGCAAGAGGCCAGAGCTCCCCGCACCAAACACCCACGTAGGAGACCTAATGTGGTCCTCCGTGAATCCTGATGGAGCCATCATGGAAAAGAGCAAGGGAAACAGGGAGGAATCAGAAAGGTGGAGTAATTGGTTCAAGTAAATTGGGCTAAAGCTAGAGACATGTTAAATTATTAGAGCAGATTAAATTTTAAATCGTAGAGCTAATTTTAGTTTGGTTCCCACTGCTCAGCCGGCCCATTCCTCCTGAGGAAAATCAGTTATGTTCCAGAGAAAAGCTACATTTTCTTTGTACACCCAAATTGTGTTATGAATAAATTTGCAATCACAGTACAATTATATCATGTGGTTGGGGGGAACATATTGATGACAGTTTTACTCAGAGTAAAAAAAAACTAACAAATCTCTGAAACAAAAAGAGGTCTTCTCCAAAGAGTTACATATTCGAGGCTGTGTAGAGTAACAGGGAAAAGTATCAGGGGACAGACTGGAGTTCCAGCCCCAGCTCAACTATTTACTCTGTATCAGTCACTAAGAGAGTCATTTAATCTCTACAGCAGTGCTTCCTGACAGTTGTGTCTTAGATGATGTACTAGAATATTACTAAAATATTGATCCCTTCGGCCCTCAGAACAGCCAAGGCAGGGCCTGCAGTGGCTGGAGCCCTGGCATTTCACCTCTGGCTGCAGAGAGCCTCTGATTACCCTAGCGTGGTGCGTAACTTATTTTTTGTGTAGAATGTGATGATTTGGAGGAATTATTGTTCTCTCTGATTCAGTTTCCTCATCCGTAGATTGAGTGGAGGGAAGTAGAGAGAATAAATGATGTCTTCAGTCTTTTTATTCTAGTAGTTTGTGCTTCTGTGAACATGAGGGGGAATTCCAATTGCAAAAGAATCACAGGAATCCCTACATTACATGGTCTAAAATAAGGAATCCCTGCCCTTATTTTTTTTTTTAGGGGTAGTTTCTGATTACCCCTAAATTCTTTCCCAGCAGAAGCAACTAAAAAGTCAGCTGGCCTCTAAACAATATCTTTTTTTAAAGCTCAGCAGGAATTTAACTGTAAGAAAATTAACAAAATTAAAAAGGACCCTATAGACTGCTAATTCAAGGGCAAAATCAAAGTTACCTATGTGGGATTAGAAATTTGTATCCATCTTTCAGCAACCTGATTTTTCATAAAAAATTAATTTGAAAATCAGATTCTAGAGTAGTGATTAAGGATAAGTGATCAATAATTAATGTAAAAAAATGTAGTTCTAACACACAAATGAGGCTTTATCTTCAAAGTAAGTAAAAAGCTTTTCAAGATAAACGCCTCAAACCCGTTGAATATTTTTATTTGAATATGAAGGGAGGATCCTTTGCCTCCATGCTCCTTTCCCCTGAAATTTGCTTATTTCTATCAATAAAGAATTTAATGCAGGCAGGATTGATCTATTAGCCATTCTCAAATTGAAGCTAGGTTTTTATGGACTTCTAAGATTTTGCTCTTCAATGAGATTACAAATGTTTTAATACTTCTGGACAAAAGAAGGAAATGCAGTGTTTTGTCAGTGAATCATGAATCATTCACTGACTCATGAATCATTCACTGACTCATCTGGGAATAGAATTCTCCATTAAGAAGTATGTACCAGGGGCTTCCCTGGTGGCGCAGTGGTTGAGAGTCTGCCTGCCGATGCAGCACACACGGGTTCGTGCCCCGGTCCAGGAAGATCCCACATGCCGCAGAGCAGCTGGGCCCGTGAGCCATGGCCGCTGAGCCTGGGCGTCTGGAGCCTGTGCTCTGCAACGGGAGAGGCCACAGCAGTGAGAGGCCCGTGTACCGCAAAAAAAAAAAAAAGTATGTACCAGAACAGGTCCAGAGACAGAATGGTTGTCACACATGCTGACAATAATAATTCTAGCTTTTGAGTTTTGGTAGCCTACTAAGTGCCAAGCAATGAACAAGATGCTTTTGTTTATGGCCTCATTAATTCTCTCCATAATAACTCTCCACAGTAAGCGTATAATCACTCTGGGGTAAAACGGTAGGAATTTTTCTGACTACACTCCAAAAAGAGGTTTTACACTTCCAGTTGTTCATCACAGTCTAACATCCAACTTTGTTTCTAATAGTTAAAGTGTTTACAGCACCGAGAAGTTTATACTTTAACGTTTCAAGCCCACAGGTTAACCGTAACACTTTGCTCTCTATGAGCAAAGACTGCCATCTTGTGGAAGTTTCACATATAACAAAAACAATCATTACATGGAACTAGAATTTTTCTTTGTACACGTTAAGAATTTTGCAGCTAGCTTTTTGCATTGTTACACACACACACCAGTGTTGCTTATAATTAAAAGGCAAATCTTTCCTTTGAGTGCAATTAAGTCTCTTTTAAACATGCCAGAGCTTTTGAACCTTTGAATAAAGAATCTCATTAATTATAAGGACTCATCCCATTATTCTTTAAGGCAGTGAATTAGATTTTGCTAAACTTTCTTTATCTAAACCTTAAATAGACTTTTTATATAATAAAAAGGAGGGTTTAGTAAGACCTTTCTGATGGAATTTCCAGGGAGCTTTAGCTTGTGTGGCAAAAGTTTATAGCAGAGCTCTGGGCTTAGAGAACACTTTCATTTCCTTCCAACCCTTGTATTCCATGCCAGCCTGTGTTCCCAGAATTTGTTGTGGGCTAGTAGAGTTTGACTGAGGAATCCTATGGCCCAATTTCTTTGTATTGATATATCCCCAAAGATGAGGTCTCCTGCAGTGCCTCAGTCACCTGTGCTTCATGAGATTGACCATATAAAGACATCTTTGTGACATGATGATACTTGAAAGCACATAGAGAAATCTTTTCTTTTTCCCCTCAAAAACTCCTACCACCAGCTGAACCTAAAAATTTACAATTAAACACATTCTTTGGTCCTTTACCATTTACGGCCTTTGGCCATTTAAGGCCCTTTACTCCTATGAGAATCAAAATGGGTGACACAGAGTATGTGTACTTCAGTGATTATTTTTAAAACCAAATTATTTTCCAGGTGTAGAAATAATAAGGACACATCGTAAGTGGTACCAGATACAACCGAGAAGAGAGAGTAAGCAATAATTGTTTCCTGAATGAACATGTGAACTAACGAAAGAATAAATTAGCATGAATTGAGGGTATTGAAATGATTTCAGTGTTGCCCAGGCCATTCTGGCTGGACGTACAGTTGTGGTTTAACATAAATTTTGTACCCAAGGAAATACCTTACATGAAATCACTCTTCAGATGTTTATTGAATGAATAGATGAATAGGAGGGAATGCAATAAATAAGAAAATAGCATAATGATAAGAAAAAAGTAGAATGTGAGGGTAGAGTTCATTTACCAAAAACTGTATTGAGCGTATTCAATCAATAGATACGTGGCTGCTCTGTTAGGAAGCATGGAAGATAACGAGAACATATTCTAGAAAGGGAAACAGACATTAATCAAGTAACCACAGATAGTAATAAATGATGAGTGCAATGAAGAAAAACTCTTCGACTTCCACAGACAGTGACCAATATAGTGTGGCAAGCATAGAAGGACAGGGAAATTTGGGAGCTCATTTTGTGCCCAGATATATTCTCATTTAGAAGATGCTTCTGTAGTCTCCTTTTATTTTTACATGTACCTATAAATTCAGATTTAAGAAGAATTCTTTCTTTTAGGGATGACTATATTTTTTCTTTCAAGATATTCAGTGGTGCCCTGACTAGCTAGATCTTTAGGTAGGCAAATACCTACAGGGTTGGTTTCCTAATGTTATCTGAATGGTATTCATGGATAAGCCAAGCAAGCGACTTTGATGCTGTGATTACGTATGTGTGTGATGGTGCCACACATGCCCACCAGGAGTTGCTCCTTTTGGCTCAAGGCACTATTTCTCAAGTGTATTCCTCAAAATTTTAGCTCCACGGGTTATTAATGTATGTTATTTGGGGAGAAAAACGAGGAAAGGGGAATGAAAGACTAATTTGGGAAATGCTGAATCAAACAATCATACAAATTTTCTTTTCCACAGGTCTTCTCAAAGCCTTTAATAGGCTGCCTTTTTTTTTGTAAATTTCCAAGAGGGTGTTTCTCAAAGCTGATGACCACAGGACCCTTTTTTTGCAGAAGCCCTCTGTACTAGTGTCCCTTGGAACACACTTCTGGAAATGCAAATGACTTTATCTGGATAGGGCTGGGATAAGAGTGAAATGTAATCTGTTAATATTCATAATCATTTTAGTAAAGTCAGTTAATCAAATTTACTGCCCTTTTTGAACAACACACTGAAGGAACAGAACTTTAGACCAATCAATTTCATGAGAAAGACATCCAAGTTGTGATGGAGGCCCCAGTGCACTGTTGGTCCTGGAATGTCAGCAGGGGGTGCTAGGGGTGAGGCTGCAAGAATACCCGGAGGTAGATGACAGGGACGTGTCAGAAAGAGAAAGACAGATATCATGCTCTCTCTCATATGCGGAATCAAAAAAAAGATACAAAGGAACTTATTTACAAAACAAACAACTCACAGACTTAGAGAACAAACTTATGGTTACCAGGGGAAAGGGGCAGGGGGGATAGATTGGGAGTTTGGGACTCACATGTACACACTGCTATATTTAAAACAGTTAACGAACAAGGACCTACTGTACAGCATAGGGAACTCTGCTCAATACTCTGTAATAACCTAAATAGGAAAGAAATTTGAAAAAGAATAGATCCATGCATATGTAGAACTGAATCACTTTGCTGTGCACCTGAAACTAACACAACATTATAAATCAACTATGCTCCAATATCAAATAAAAGTTAAAAACAAAGACTAGCTCCCCATCATAGCCCCTAGGGCTAGTATTACCTTTCGTTTAACTCTGGTTCAATGTTGATTATCATTGAACTCATAGACACGTGGATGACATGAAACCGGTAAAAAAGGTAAATACATCACTGAAAGTGAGTTATTTACTCCTTACAGGTAGGCTTAGTTCTCCTCTGTAAAGTTTTAAGCAGTCTCTCCCTAAATAATCCAAGCGCCGGGGCAAGAGTGCAAATATGGGTCCACATACCCTAAGTGTAACTGTGTAAAACTTGTAAATCAAGCTAAACATTGTTAGGTAAAATATGTTCTCTCCTCTTCTCTTGACAAGTATACCTTCATGACCCCAAGGGAGCCAAGGTGTGAGTCTCTAACTGGTGACCAGCCGGGAGTACTGCATTGACCCAGTGGCACTGGGAGTCAGCCTTCCACCTCCGGCTCTGTCCACACAGTGAGGGTCTCGCACACAGAGGTGTGTGCGCCTGAGCTTGCATGTCGAGATGTCCACACCCCCCAAACCCCACCCTAGAGACCTGTGTGCACCCACGGCTGTGAGATCTGCTCTCGGAAATCACACACAGGAATAGGCTTTTATGAGTCCTGGATGGGCAGGCACTCTGAGCTGTCTGGCCAGGAAGTCCTAGGGAACCGTGGGGATGGTGTGCACTCTGGACAGGCTCATGACCTTGGCCCTGACCATTCTGGCTATGTGAGAAGGGGCACAGCTGGAGGAGGGCCAAAACCAGGCAGGTCTTGGGTAGAGCCCAAAGAGTGTTTGGAACTGAGAATAAAACCTCTATGAAAATCATACGTTTTAAAAGCTGCAGTCTTTGCAGTTATCCCCAGACTCTGGGAGTGAACAAAAGAAGGTATTTCTTATTTGAATGTGACCACTTCTGAAAGCCTCTGGTCAACTTTTCTTCTTGTTCTCCAAGGTAAGATTATTTCCCCTTTGGCATTAAAAGGAAACTAGATCAGTTGTGTGAAAAGCCCAAAACGATGTATTCTATCAACTTCAAACTTGTCCCAAGGCTTTCTTCCACACTGTGTTAAATAATAGAAGTCTTTTTAATTGAATTTCTTTGTGTGTAGCATATGCTGGGCGACATTATGCCAGCATCTCGCTCTGAGCAGCAAAACGTTCTTCATAAAAGCATTAAGATCCAGAGCGTCGTTCTGCTTGTAGGGAAGGAACACAGAACTGCAGCAGCTTGAAGCCACGTAAAAACAGTGCCTCTGAAATGCAATTGTAAAATCACGTTGCAAGAAACCGGGGTTGAGGGTGATATTTAGGATTATAGAATGAAACAGAAAAAATAAAAATAGAAGAGGTGGGGGAAGACAAAAGGGAAGCAGGGAGGGAGGGATGTAAGAAAGGAGAGAGGACGGCGTCGTGGCACAAGTCTGTCTAAAGAATCACTGCAACAATGTTTTGTGTGTCCTCGCATTCCACCTGCAGGCTAATCTCTATATTCATTTCCTCTTGACATCCACCGTCCTTTAGAGACAGGGTTATTAATGGATATGTTGTGGACTGAGGCAAATACCTATGTCTGTAATAACACGATTGTGTGCTTTACCCCAAGGATCCTGGAGCTTCAGCAGAGTGGTGACATGGACATCCTGAAGCACAAATGGTGGCCCAAGAACGGCCAGTGTGACCTGTACTCCTCAGTGGACACGAAGCAGAAAGGAGGTGCCCTGGACATAAAGAGCTTTGCGGGGGTTTTTTGCATCCTGGCTGCGGGGATCGTCCTCTCCTGCTTTATAGCCATGCTGGAGACATGGTGGAACAAGAGGAAAGGCTCCAGGGTCCCATCAAAAGAGGTACTTGACTGAAAGCTTCAGCGCCATGCTGAGCCCACAAGTAGGCTGTGCTTCCAGAGAGGTTAACCACAGGCAAGGGGATGACGGGCTGGGGGTGGTCTTTGTGCTTCCAGAGAGGTTCATCACAGGGAAGGGGATGATGGGTTGGGGGTAGTCTTTGTTTCTTCTTTCCTTGAAGAGTGAAAATAAATCTGTGAAATGTAAAAATTGGTAAGACCAGTACCAATTTTCATTTTAAGACATCCCAGATCCATGAAGAGGAGACAATCGTGTTTGAAAGACTGACAATTTCATGAGCCATAATGGGCCTTGAAATTCTCCCAAATCTCAGGATAGACCTTAAGTCCATGATTTTTTTAAGGGCTGTGATTCCCTTGACCAGTTCACAAGGATGCTTATCACGTTAGTTCAAATAGTTGTTTAACTTACAGGTAGATTACTTGTGTCTCTGAGATTTGGCCTAAGAAATGCAGTGTTACAGTAAAATAATGAGTTTTCTCTTCACCCCCAGGGACTGCTTCCCTCTGTCTGTATGTAGACCTATAGAAGTGATCATATGTTATTATAGTTCTTTAATGGCTCTAGGCTTAAGAAATCCACACGGTGGAATCTTCTAGAATTCCATAGTCCTCCTTTTCTCACGAGTCAGCTTAACTCCAGGGCCATATAAAAATTTTTCCAGAGCTTTGAAAGAATAATTTCAGAGTTACATATATCTTTTAAAGTGCCCTGTGCCTTATTTTCATCCAGAAAAAAAAAATGTGTGTTTATCAGAGACTCTCTGAAGTTAAAAATAAACTACTTGATTTATTTATCTTATTTCCATTGGACCAAAAAGGTGAAACATTTTTTATATAATGAAATCATATTCACTAAAGCTTCACAGATGGAAACGAAAACAACCCGAATTTGCTGAACGATTTGACTTTCTAGATAGTTTCAAAGGACAGCTTTGAACTTTCTGTAACTAGACCTTGGCTAACCGATGCCTCAGCAGATCCTGAGAGGATCTGCTTTACAGCACAAATAAAAATGACTTCTCATTTGCATATGAATTATTGCATGCTAATGTATTCTTTCAAACAGATTGTTTTCTAAAGTTGTCTGAGGATTCTTTGCTACCACCTTACATGCAAAATTGATCAGCATCATTTATAAGGAAAAGCTTGGCTTAGCGAAGATAAATCTTAGCTTCCTACCTGTCCGAGTGATCATACAGTCTAAATTAGTGGAGTATAAACTAAAAATTAATCAGGTTTTATTGTAGTTTTTTTTTAATGTAATAAACTTCTGGTATCTCTACTGACATTGATTCAATGCAAAAGACCACATTAATGCAACATTATAGCCGAAGCTTCATATTCTCAAAACTCTGGAAATTAAGGACTCCCCAAGCTCCTTACATTTTGAATTACTATATATGATATTAAATTTTTGCATTATTATATCTGTTGATGGATGACTATATTATAGTTGCTGTGGGAACCGTAAGATTTTATCTTTCAACCCTCTAACGTCTCAGTGATAATATTGCATTAATGGATATCTTTATTGGATTTTGAAATGAGAAAGGAGAAGGAAGAAAAGTGATGCACATCAAAATATTTTTCACTAAGGAGCACTATAATTGCACAATGAAAAAAATACATCCTCCATTCTAATTCATAGCAGCTAATCCAGATCGTATGAACAAATATTTTCTCCTCTTATGATTCATAGATATTTTTAAATCCTCATAAATTTAATTTATTGAACTTGGTGATAAATAAGACTGATGAAAAGGACAATTTTCTTGCCTGCCACTTTTATTTTTCAAATATTGGGCTTTAATGCTCACTTCTAGTGAAAATCCTAAGGGATTTATGAATTAGTTTCAACTCCAGAAATCTAAGGTGTTATACTCTTTTTCTTCATTAAGCACCTTCTTACTAAGACTCTATTAGTGTAGCTCAAAGCGTCTTTGATTTAGAGGACATTTAGCATTAACGTGGCGCTAAACTGAAGCTGTCACTCACACCTCATGCCTTGAAGGGGTCTCTAAAGGCTCCAGTGCTGACCTTACAATATTGCCTCATTCAGGTACTAGATAGCTTGAGTGTATGAAGTCCCTCAATCAGAAACTGATTCTCTTGTGTTGAATGTTGCTCTCTGTAAACAATCTCACATATTTCTAGCCTAAAGAGAAATAACACTTTAACAGTCACTAACACTTTAGTGTGAACTAGCATATCAGATAATCTTGTATCACTTAATCTCCAAGAATGGAAAGTTAAGGTTAGGAGCAAGTAGTCAAGGGAACAAAAACACAACTTGGAATGAGACACCCTGAAAAAGGAGGAAGCATGCATAAAGAAGAGGTGGGGAGGGGATGCGTGGCCAAAACCATACTTACTATGTGTATAATTTTGCCTGGGTCTGTCTCTGCTCTTGTAGAAGGCAATCACCCATCTACTGCTCCCATATTTTGTAGTTGCATGTGGCATATGCTCCTTTTAGAACTTTTATTGCAAGAAAAGTATAGATAACCTTATCTCAGAATCCTATTGGTACCCCCAGAACCTAGCACAGTGCCTGGCTCATATTAGGTGCTCAATAAATATTTGTTAAATGAATAAACCCCAAAGTTCAGTTCATTTACCTATCATGTTTGCTGAACTACTTTTTTTTTTTTTTTTTTTTTTTAACCATGAAGCTAGTACTGATGAGAACCTTATCTTCTTTTTCTTCATCTCCAGGATGACAAGGAAATTGACCTGGAGCACCTCCATAGACGTGTAAATAGCTTGTGCACAGATGACGACAGCCCCCATAAACAGTTTTCCACCTCGTCAATTGACTTGACCCCTCTGGACATTGACACTTTGCCAACACGACAAGCACTGGAGCAAATCAGTGATTTCAGGAACACTCATATTACCACAACCACCTTTATCCCAGAGCAGATCCAGACTCTTAGCCGTACACTGTCAGCTAAAGCTGCCTCTGGTTTCGCTTTTGGCAACATGCCTGAGCACCGAACTGGCCCTTTTAGGCACAGAGCACCTAATGGGGGCTTTTTCAGGAGTCCTATAAAAACAATGTCATCTATTCCTTATCAACCAACTCCTACCCTGGGGCTCAATCTGGGTAATGATCCAGACCGAGGCACCTCCATATGAGCGCCCAACAAAATCTCTTCACTGTTTCTTTTGTAGGACTCCCTTTGCAAGGAGCGACTGTAATATTGTGGGACTAACATGGATGTAACATTTGTTTTTTTAATCAGGAGTATTAGTAACAATGCTAGTTCTTTCTCTCTACCTTCTCCCTCCTCTCTCTCTCCTCCTCTGTTTCTTTCTCTCTTTTCTTCCTGGACATTTCTCTCCACTTTTTTTCACTACTCAGTTGATTCCCCCAGAAGGTAGTATACTAGGATCCTATTAGTCCGCTTTTCATATACTGTACTTCAAGTATAGGAAACGTGCACTGAGTATACTAACAGTATATGCAGGATTAATTTTACATAAAGGCCTCTTCTGTAACATTTCTCTATTTTTAAAAGTATAATTGCAATAACGCCAGTCTTTTTACATCCTCCTGCTGCATCCATACCTTGCTCCACTGCTGTTGAGTGTCCTTTAACTGTGGGCCAAAGGCAACCCCTGCAGTGTTTATAGAATAATCTAAAGACCATTCAGGCCACATAATATGAGAATGCAATTTTGTAGGATTACAAACAAGCCATTAATATGCCAGTCAAGACTCCAGTTAAAACTACTCTTGCACTGCAACAGTGCATATGACCTTTATGCGATTGTACAGTATGAAAAGTGTTTTCTTATGTACAGTAAACTTTATCATACGGCAGCAGCCTCTACGGTATTAAATAAACTAGTATCTCATATATACATATATATGCACCTATATAATGTGTATATATATTCAAAGGAGGCCATTGCTATTGCAATTCATTTAATAAAGCTTTAGTTTAAAACAAAAGTGTTGTATACAGGAACTATGTACAGTGCAGGGGGTCTTTTCAGTTAGAAAAGGCAGGTCGCTTTAATGTTATTCTGACTCGCATTGTTTGCCAACAGAGAATATTTTATACTTTTGTTATTAAAACATCCAGGGCGATTTAATATTTGTTCCTAGATGTTAACTCATTTGAATAGATTTTTGCATTTGTTATTCAGCAGTGTATAAAGCTAACCTTGATAATTTTACTTTTAATTAATTATCTAAATGGAAAATGCTGTTAGCTGAACCATGTCCACCACAGCACGGGGAGCTCTATACGAGTTTAAACGTAGATCATGGAAGGTTAATAAATTCTCTTCCAAAGCAGTAAGCCAATCAATACAGCTGTAGTTGGGGCGAGACGGGAGCCCTTAAGAAATATTGATGTGGCCTTAATTACTGTCATACATTACCCTAAAGAAGAAAATACAGCAACCATACTGGGCTCTCAACTTCAGCCCCTTTTTTTATTCAGTTCTATTTGGAGGAGTTATGTGTTTTTTACATTAGTGCCAAGTGTATAGAAGGATAACAACAAAAACAGTGCCTCTTTGTGCACAACCCTTTTTAAGGTAGCCTTCTTACCTGTTGGAAATGTAGAATGAACTTTGTTTGTAATCCTTAAATTAAAATGTGGTAAGTAGGAAGCAAGAACTTATCCTGTGTTTTTATGCAGCCATACACTTATTTTAATCTAATTCATTCCGTGGCTAGGATTGGTATAGGAATCAACCTATGTGATTTGCTTTAGGAGAAATTAAAAAGTATATTCTTAAGGTATATTATACTTTGATGCTAATTCTGTTCTGGGAAGCATCTTGTCCTGTCACTGTTTTTGTACTAAATCTTCAAATATTGTCTACTGTGTAAGGCAGAAAAATTTCTTATCATGCAAAAACCATTTTGTTTCCAGGGTAACAAGTATCTAAGTGCATGCACAACTTGTTCTCCCTTGTAACATTCATGATCTCATTCACGACTCTGATTTTAAGACAAAAAGTCTTTTCAACAAGCTATATAGGGACATACCAGATGTTGCAGTGATTTTAGCTATCAACAAACTGTTAACCATGTACAATATTTAAAATAGGCCTATTTTGATGTATTGCCTATTATACAAATACACAAACCACTTTTTGGAGGCCTCAGTTATGAGTGGCAGAGCTTTCTGTGTATAATTTGTCTAAATAATTTGTCTAATAAAAATGTTTTCTAAACTTGTTCTCATACCATTGAAGTCTTAACTATACAATTTGAAAATGCTTACTCTCTCACAGATAGAACTGACTTTTTCTAAAAATTTATCTTGAATTAATTAAAGCATAAAACACATTAAGTTTTATTAGCAGAACGATGCCATGATGAGCGGCTCTCTAAAAACAGTAGCAAGTGATGTTCTAAACTGATGAAAGACTGCCTTTCTGCTATTTGAGACAATTTGAACCAACGATACGTTTGTTTTCCTTTGTGGACGTCTCTATGAGCACTTTTTTGGGAAACATTTATCCTGTTTCATGTAAACAATGTGGCCATTATAATAATAGCAGGATGAGCGTTTGTTACATTTTACAAAAAGAAAATTAAGGGTAATTATTAAACTTAGAATTGTGTATTAATAATTGCTTTGCTGTTGGCGAAATATTCATCATGCTGAATCTATTAATTTGGAAATTAACTGACTCCAAGATTATTTCTAATAGAGTGTTATTTTCTGCATTTGAACAATATTTAATTCTTCTAGCATTTAACTCACTCAGTGAATATATATCTGAAAATATATTCAATTTAGATTAAAATTTCTGCTTTTCTATAATTCCATTAAAATGATTTTTAAATGTTGGATAGGAGGAAGTGTAGAGATCTAGACTATCGTCTCCCTCATTTTACAAATAAGAGAACATAAGATGCTAAGAAGCTGTGACTTGCGCAAATGTCTGACAATCTGAGACTTAACGCTGAGTCTTTTTTTTTTTTTAAACTCTACCATGCTTCAGTCACATCCACGCAGGTCCTAATGGGTTGTGAATTCACTGTAGGGATGGCTCAAGTACAATGCCTCCACCCACTCCTCTCTCGCCAAGTTTAGGCTGCAAATCTCTAGAACCGTCCTTCCTCATGGGGGACCAGAGCATCTGATTCAACTGCTCCTTTTACAGATGGGAAAGTGAACACCTCAGGCTACGTCAGGTCACAGCTAGTGGCAGAATTCAGGCCGTCCTGCTTCTGCCTGGCGCTCCTTCCTTTAGCTCATTGTTTGCCCTGGTTCTCACTACTTACACCAACCTTGCTATTTCAGAACAAGACAAACCCCTTATGTCCATGAACGTTTATTCCAGTCAGAGGTCGAATTTATTCCCCTGGTGAATCGTTAAGAGAACTGGTTTTCACTTTCAACCACATCAGAACTTATGCACAGCTTTGGTTTCATCATATATTAGAAAATTGTAAGAGCGTCTTTCTTCCTCATACACATCAAGCTACAGGCAACTGTTTTCTCAATTATGTTATTTTTCATCTCTTTCAGTTTGGGATTGGTTGTCAACTGAATAAATACTTTAAAAAATAGACTTTGCTGAATGGTACTTTGCTTCATCATCAATTAGAAAGAAAAAAAAAGATGAGACAATCCATTTATACCTTCTAAGCCACACCACCGGATAACAAATTATAAATATTATAATATTATAAATATTCTATAATCAGAATTTTGGAATGGTGGAACACATTCTGGATTATGGATATAATAAATAAAGCAGAGCTAATAACTTTTGTGCTGGTAAACATAGGTTTTTAACCTTAAATACACATCTCATGATAACTGATAAAACACAGTGGGCTCACTAGAAATGGGCTTCCTTCTAGAGTGTTTTTATTTCTAAAAACAAATCCTTTATCCAGTCCTTGTGGTCAGATATTAATAAATGGCTAGCCATTATGACATTTTATAAAATCATTTCAACAAATTTTAGTAAACACCCTCTCATGAGGTAGCACATATGAGCTGTGTGGAAATGACTTACCTGACATTGAAAAATTAGGAGATAAAGCTTTTTAGATTTGATAGATTTAATTCAGTTCTATTAGTGTTTACTGAAAACCTATTATGTAAAGCCACGGTGCTAAGCAGTTACACATCACATAAATGAAGACATATATTTGGGAATAGGTCTGCATATGTTCTACTGCCCAGGCCTTTCCTTGTCCCTCATCAACATGTAGGATACAGAGATCACCTTACAGACTTTCTGAGGTGGCAGAATTAGTCACCCCAAAACAGTACCATCCTCTTTGGGCCTGGGCAATCCAACTGACCGGACCAATCCATCCTGGTAGTTCTCATAAGCTGACTGAGTCTACCTTCTTAGATTCAGATTCCTTCCACAAACAAGACCTGAAAATTTCCCAAAATGCCAGACCATGAGGCCAAAGTTTCAAAAATGTGAAAATCACCCTAGGCCACAGGCAAACTGCTACCTAACCCCTTCTCATCCACACCTGCATGTGTCCACATCAGAGTGACTCCTACCCTCAGGTGTCCACATCAGAATGATACACAACCATGTTCCCTCATTTTCTATCCCTGCAGGCCTCAGCCGTTGTGATGGTTAGAGCTATAGGGTTTCAAAAAACTTACTTCCAAGGGACCAAACACAGTAAGTCTTATTCAGGCTACTCTTCAACTTTCATAAACTTTTATTTGTATTGCAAATAAGGCTCCTAGTTACCATTCCTGTCGTCTTAAGACGGAGGATACAATGTGACCTAGGATCCCCATGAAAGTAACGTGTTTTACAGGCTGCTCACCATGAGGACAGCTTCCAACCCACACACACTTTCAGAAGAACAGAAACGACGTGGTTTTGCTCTATTTTATGGAGCTGCATAGAGGCATGGAGCAGCTACCCCACCTAATGATTCAGCCTACCGTGGGGACAGAAACAGACTGAATGAGCTGCCTCTCATTTTCTCACCTGGCTTTTCCTAATTTCTACTTTTTCAGTAGTGTTCATTTGTTTCCATGTAATATTAGTAACAAGGCAAAAATTGTTCAAATTTGAGAAAATTTCTCCTATCTAGGACCAAGTGTCATCTTTTGACTGATTTTGCCCATTTCTGGAGTTTCTTCTAGCGGAGACGAGAAACTGGCTGTTTCTTCTGCACATGTTACCTACGTTGTGCTATAGACATAGCAGTCTAGCCTTTGTGAGGGATGAGGGCCTTTTTTCCTTTCGGAGAAACTCTATCCAGTCCAGCCTCAGAACTGGCAGCATGTTCCAAGTCTCAAACTATCTGTGATATGATAGAAAATTCACAAACTTTTTAAGGCAACATTGTTTCCTTAATTAAAAGCTAATTAAGCTTTAATAGCAGCTGCTTTAGAAGGAGAAGAAGATGTCACAAAATCAAAGTACGGTAAAATGGCAGAACCAGAGAATGGGCAGAAAACATTGCTTTCGATAAATATTTTGCCTGCCACAAGATTTGAAATATAAGTAGGAGGCAAACTTTAATTTTTAAAGTTGTTATATTTTATTTTTAAATTGGTGCTACTGAAAAATTTTAGGAATCAAACAGCCTATATCTCTGGCTATTTTTAGTTTTAAAAAAATTAAATATTTGCTTATTCACTGCACAAAAGGTTCATAATGGGGGGGGGCTTTGAGAATTATCCTAATGTGTAATTAAAAAAAAGGTTCAATTTTCAAAAATTTAAGTTATATAAAATGTTTCAGAATCACAGCCTCTTCATGAGGCAAGGGGTACCGATAGCTATTTCATACTAGGTAAATAAGGAGCTGATAGTCGATATTTAATTCCTCTTCAGAATTATATTAAAGTTGACCTTCAAGTTAATGCTAGCCTTCTATTAATATCTGTTTATATAAGTTGGCTATAAAACTTATTTTTAGAAATCAAAGCACTGTAAAATTAAGTTGAAAATAAAGGTGTCACATGCCCAGCTGTCTAGTTTGACTTTTCCATTCTAAAAATAGTTATTAATACTTAACATGCTCAAATACTTCTATAGGTGATGTTAAAAAACAGTTTGAACATTAGTTGTTAGATGAAGTAGAGTTGCGTCATATATCTAATTGACGTAATTGACATTAGATAGCAAATGCAGAACTTTCATTCACACTTAATGGTTTTTAATGAATATAATACTTCTTTCTAAGTGAACATATTAAGAATAAAAATTAAAAAGAAGCAGTGCAGGGCTTCCCTGGTGGCGCAGTGGTTGAGAGCCCGCCTGCCGAAGCAGGGGACGCGGCTTCGTGCCCCGGCCTGGGAAGATCCCACATAAAAAAAAAAAAAAAAAAAAAAAAAAAAAAAAAAGAAGCAGTGCAGCAAGATAGACATGTAACTGGGCCTTCCAGATTCAATTCTGCGTAACTAAGCATTTTAAAACTTCCTGCTCACTCTGATTTCTCCATGGAAATGTCAGGGTAAAAATAACTGCCCATCATCTGAGCAACTCTCACACGTGTAGTCTCCAAAGCTTTTGGTGTGTCCAGTTAACATGGTAAGTCCTATAATACTGCTCAATCACCAACAAAGAACATATTTTAATTCTTTTCTGTTCATCATCACTAAATGAAATTTTTAATTCTTACTCCATAATAATGATTTTGTGTCTCTTTTTAAAAAACGAATATTAGTACATAGATATAAACTTTAGTAAGGCTGCAGAGAGAATATCAGGAACAAAACAATCACACAAGATCAATCAGTCCGTTGACTAGCACTACCTGAGCACCTACTATGAGCGAGGCACCTAGGGCAGAGCTTTCCTAAATAGCATGCCAAGGCACACTCCTGGGCCAGCAAGGGTTCCAGGGTGCTGAGTTACTGGTGGCCCCGTCAATCAGGGTGGTGGGGTGGGCCCCTGGGCTGGAGCTCTGCCCATGTTCTCGTCACTTACAGCCGGACTTTTGCTAAGACAGCTTCCAAAGCCGGAGAGACAAAATACACACATTTGAAAAGCTGAGTAAAGACTCACGGTTTAAGTAACATCAGAAGACAAGAATATGAAATATTATGATACACAGTACATTTAATTGTCAAATGAGTGCTATCGAGAAAATATTCTATGAGAAGAGAAAAGAATGAGGCTGTGTGGCTTGACATGGTTTCATGGAGTAAGTAGAAATTTAGCCTAATCATAGAGGAAAGGTCAGAAGAATGCACAAGGGCCTCCAAGTGGAGGGTATGGTGCAATCAGAGCACAAGAACAGGAGAGAACGTTCAGAGGAGCAGTAGCCCATGATGTCTGGAATGTGGGTTTCATGTCAGGAAGTATCAGGAAGTAAAGCTCCGGTGAAGACTGTGGGAAGCCTGTAGGCTGGCCTCAAGAGATTACACTATATCCGGTTCATTCATTCATCCATTCATGTATTCGACATACGTTTGCTGAGGTTCCGCTGCATGCAAGACACTATTCTAGGTGCTGGGGACACAATAGTAGACAAGACAGAAATCCCTGCCCTCATGGCATTTACAGTCAACTGGAGGAGATAGACAATAAGCAGGATAAATAAGTACGTCGTCTATTAGATGATAAGTGCTGTAGAGGGAAACAAAGAGGAGGACCAGGAAGGCCAGAGTGAAAGTGGGGGTTTACTATTTGAAATACGGTAGGTAGGGGAGGCCTCACTGATAAGTTGACATTTGACTGAAGCTTTTTTTGTTTGTTTGCGGTACGCGGGCCTCTCACTGTTGTGGCCTCTCCCGTTGCGGAGCACAGGCTCCGGACGCGCAGGCTCAGCGGCCATGGCTCACGGGCCCAGCCGCTCCGCGGCACGTGGGATCTTCCCGGACCGGGGCACGAACCCGCGTCCCCTGCATCGGCAGGTGGACTCTCAACCACTGCGCCACCAGGGAAGCCCAGCCCCCATTTTGAGTGTTATGGGAGAGTGGCATGTGGTGCCGGTTTCCGGCCACGCCTCCATTGGAATTTCAGCTTCTGAACCGTCAGCTGGTGGTCACAGAGGCTCACGACCTTGGCATGTTGGAGATTTCCATCGTGGGCATTGGGGAGCCACTGAAGATTTTCACTGAAGGAAAAACAGGCTCTTAAAGAGGTGGTTTATAAAGATTAAGCTGGTAGTAATTCATGGAGTAGAATGGAAAAGAGACCAATTAAAACACGTGTGCAATAGTTCAGGTATGACCTGAACTCTGTGGTAGCCCAAAAAAGGAAGAACGGTGCAGATGGTAGATACATTCTGAAGGAAGAATCAAGAGAATGTAATGATTAACTGAAGACAGAGTATAAAAGAGAAAAATCAAATATGACTGATTTTTCAAATTTAGATGCGAGAAGAGTGGAATAAAATCTACCAAAAAGCGCTGAAGTCAGAAGAATGTATTTTTTCTTTTGTTAATCTTCATTTTTTCTTAAGCTGGGAGGTTGAAGTAGAAGACATCACAGAATTGAGAACTGTTTGTTCTCCTTCATGTGAAGCTTGAATGCTGGGTTCTTAACAGGTGGAGGGCACCTGAGGCATCATGTAGACTCCATGGCTTTTTACCTGTGCTCCCCAGGTTCCTCAGGGTTTTCCTCAGGATTTCTGGGGATGCGGCCCTCTGGGCTTCAGTTAGAGCGCTCTGCTTTGATCTCTTCACATATTCGACTTCCGATGATTATTTCCCTCACCCTCCGAATGACGCATTACTGGCAGATGACCAAGACCTCAACTCAGATGTTTTCTGAGGCAACCCACTGAAGCATTCAACAATTTTAACTGCCTAAATGTTAGATTCTTCTTCTTACAGTTGATCTCTGGATAGTGTCAAAATTTGCCCCCTATCGGTTCTTTGAAATGCTACAGAACAAGCTTCATCCCTTTTTCTCACATGACATTTATCATGTTGCCCACACAGTGAATACCCGAAATTGACCAAACTATGATACAGTGACAGGGACTCAAATACCATAATGGCGGCTTGACATAGACCCAGTATCTCCAAAGTCCTAAAGAGAGAAAGACCTGGGGCAAAGTTCCCTTGCATTAGGCTGGCTAGAACAACCATGGAGCAGACATACCTGAACAGAAATCCAAACATAATGTTCTAAATACAGGCTTGTCTTATAAAAATAGCAAACTAAAATTAGCCCAGACATTACAAACACCTGCTATGTGAAACACCTGCCAGTGTACTTGGCACCATAAGTCAAATCAAATACTGTGGAACCAACTGTGCTTGGTTCCCATAATTGCTGTGTGCTTTTAGTCCTATTTCAAGAGAGTTCAGAAAGCATCGCTAACACAGTTAAGTGAACGATCAGAGAATAAAAATTTAGGTGTGAAATACTCATCACCAATCCTATCCTTTTTGGGTGTTTAAAAGGAAAAAAAAAGGCGAGCTTTCACCAAGCAGGTGCCATCAAAAAGACTAATTTTGTTCCAGATGTTGTCTGCCAGCTTTAACTATCTCTCAACCTGAAGTTATGATAATGGTTCACTTTTAAGAGGTCAAAGGTGATTTCCCAAGTCTAAGAAAAAAATGCCTTTTATCAAATACAAAACCAGAAATCGGTAGTATGTGCCTTTACAAATGTAGAATAACTCTGGTAAAACCTGTTGTTCAAATTGTTTGAGAATATAATTCCTTGCAATTTACTCTTGCTCCAGTCTCACTTTTAAAATATAAGCCATAAATCACACAGTCACACATGTATACAATAATCTTTCTTTCCTCGAAAAGGAAATAGTACACATATTGCGTACACAGGTTATATTAAACGTCTACACAGTGTAAGGATTTCAAGGTAGTTTGCAGAGGCACATTTTCTGAATCACACTAAATAAAATACATGGCATATATCTTCAGCTAGAATTATTTCAAATGCGGGGAAGTTTAATCAATGCTCATCTCAAAATTAAGTTGCCAATTTCTGCCACAATTCCTATCCTTTGCGGGCCAATATTTATGTTCTCCTAAGCATAGCACCCATGCGGAGGCAGGGCATGCCGACCACGTGGAGGCACAGGGCTGGACTCCGTACACGTGTTTCACTCGATTCTCATAATATCTCTGCAAATTTGCTCTTGCAGATGCTAATTGAACAGTTTAAAAACAAAACGAACGGAACAAAATCTATGACTCTGGAAAGTTAAGTAATTTGGCCAAGAACATACAATTAGTAAGTGACCCAACCAGAATTCAAACCTACATCTCTCGGACTCGGAAACTCATGCCCTTCCACCACAACGGACTGCTCCTGGGATCAAAGAGAGATGGGAGGGAGGGGGCCATTTTCTGGACCCTCAGGGCTGCAAGAGGCTTTGTACCCTATGGGGCTCCATAAAAATCAACTGGTCCTCACTAGCTGATACACTTTTGATACAGAAATTTCAAGCAGTAAATAAAATATTCATAAAAGATGAATATAAATAATGCATGCAGCATAGTTGCCTAGAAAACGTAAACAGATTCCAAGAAAAACCCTGCAAAATTAGCATCTCCACCAGAGTCTGTGCAAAAACCAGCAAACCCGTCCAACCTTCTGCTTACCCTCTTTATCTCTGCTAATGGTGTCAGCGAACTTTCCGGTCTCCTTCCCCTCTTTCTTAGAATTCCTGGGCTTCCCTGGTGGCGCAGTGGTTGAGAGTCCGCCTGCCAATGCAGGGGACACCGGTTCCTGCCCCGGTCCGGGAAGATCCCACATGCCGCGGAGCGGCTGGGCCCGTGAGCCATGGCCGCTGAGCCTGCGCGTCCGGAGCCTGCGCGTCCGGAGCCTGCGCGTCCGGAGCCTGCGCGTCCGGAGGCTGGGCCCGTGAGCCATGGCCGCTGAGCCTGCGCGTCCGGAGCCTGTGCTCCGCAACGGGAGAGGCCACAACAGTGAGAGGCCCGCATACCGCAAAAAAAAAAAAAAAGTATTCCTTAAGTGGAAACATTAGAAAAACAAACCCGTATGGAGTCAGCTTATATAATGCTCCACTACCTGACCCCCTTTTTTGCAGCCCTACAGCTACTGGACAAGTTTTAAGTACATGTTAGCCTCTGTCTGGAAACACTACACTAGGTCTCCCAAGTGTTGCTCTTTTCCAGCTCACCTCCCTCCTACCCACCTTACTAGGTAATCTTACTAAGTGATTTTTCAAGTCAGGTAGCTCCATGATTTAATTTTTTCATGGTATTTCTATGGCCCACAAACCCAAGGCCAAGCACCTTAGCCAAGAATCTCTTCAAGCAGGAAGCATTACGGCAGCCTTCACAAAGAAGCAATATTTGAGCCAAAGAGGTAGGATTTTGACAATTAGAGATATGAATGTAGGCTGTAAAAGCAATGTGCAAAGATGAAATGGGAAAATACACTTGACAAGTACTGGACCAGAAATAAGGCTATTTGGCTTGAAAGAGGGGGGTTTATGGAGACAAACAGAAGATAAGGTGGTTGGTTGACACATTCAACAATTATATTCTGAGAGTTCATTATATACACAAGACGCTATGTACCGCAGTACATATAAACATGCAAGACTCCCAAAGCTATTACGAAGATATGTCATGTGTATGCGTAACTGCCACGTAAGGCAGAGTATAATGTGTTCCATCACAATGATACAACTTATTATAGGAATTCAGAGAAGGGAGAGAAGGTTCTCCCCTAGAAAGCTTTTTATTGAAATACAGTGATTTTAAATTATATACTATAAGTACTTAAAAATAGTCCAGAATGTTTTGTGAATTCAGAAAAAGGCAAGAAGATCTTTTCTCAACAGGGTGATAAAACGTCTTGGTGGAGAAGACAGTTTTGGAACTGGGCTTCAAAAAGAGTATAATTTCTACAAAGTAGAGAAAGACATTCTTAGGTAAAGGGAAAGATATAATCCAGCTCACAGAGGAGGAAAGCACAAGATGCGTCTGAGAAGGATCCAACACATGGCCCATGAAGAGCAGTAAGGACTTAAGGCCACAGAGCTATAGACATCAAACCCAACTTCCGACCTAATGTTTGAGTCTCATCCCGTTTACAATCTATTCCATTTTTGAACATCTGGGAACATTAGAAATATGACGGTGTTTACAGTCTACTGGGGAAAACAGGCAGGGACAAAAAATTGCAGTAAGTGCTGTCATAATGGAAATGCAGGGTGATTTGCAAACCCCGAGCTGGAATGGGAAAGCTCCCCTGTTGGGATTCCGAGCTAGACCTACAGGGAAACTGAGAGTCAACCAGGCAGAGGAGACCAGGGTCGTTTACACCAGGTGACCAGCATAGACGCAGACCTGAAGCCAGAGGGCAAGATTAGTTCCAGGGACTGAAAGAAGTAGCCTGAGCTGGAACTTAGAGGGAAAGCAGAATATCAAGAGAATAAAATGAAGAAGTAGGGAGCGGGCCTTGAAATGCTTCATAAGCCACTTTAAAGAATTTGTATTTTTAAGGAATAAAATTCTGGGCAACACAAGGGAGCCACTAAAGTGTTTAGAGTGGAGTAATGACCTGATCATATTCTTATTTTAAAAACCACTTGAGCTGCCCTAGGAGAAAGTTTTGGAGTAGGACAAGATCTGAGAAAGGTGGACCAGTTAGGAACCTCAAGTGGCAATCAAGGTAGAGTCCTAGTGTCTGGGAGTAGCAGCAGGGAAAGATGGAGGTGGAAAGATTCCAGAGAGAGTTGTGGCAGAAACGGGCCTGGGTGTGGACTTAAGGTATTTTTTGAAGTATTTAGTATAAGTGAAATCGTGAGATGTAACAAAATCATCCAAGGAGTAAGAGGGTCTAGTTAGCAGAAGATAAGATCTGGGCATAGAACCCTGAGGAGGATGAACATTTGATCAAAAGACAGAAGAGTGTACTAGCTAAACGATCAAGGAAAACACTATAAGAGTGAGTAGCCAGTCTTCCCTGGTGGCGCAGTGGTTGAGAGTCCACCTGCCGATGCAGGGGACACGGGTTCATGCCCCGGTCCGGGAAGATCCCACATGCCGCGGGGCAGCTGGGCCCACGAGCCATGGCCGCTGAGCCTGCGTGTCCGGAGCCTGTGCTCCGCAACGGGAGAGGCCACAACAGTGAGAGGGCCGCGTACCGCAAAAACAAAAACAAACAAAAAAGGCAAAAAGGAATGAGATCCAGGACATGATTAGTTTTCAATAGGAGAAGGGATACATATTTTACTGGAACTGCATGACAGGGTGAAAGGATGAGTGTGAATGCAAGTAAATGTCTATGTTCGACTGCAGGATGAGAGCCCTGTTGGAGTCTAGTTTTCATAAGATAGAGAAAGCAAATCATTGTGAGGGTCATGTGTCAGAGATTTTAGAAGAACAAGGAATGGAGAGCTCGCTAGAGCAACACGGTTGGACTGGTGTACAGCTTTGAGGGCTCAGCTGAGGTTGGGGGCCACGATAAGTTCTGTTCAGTTGTAAGGGGTTTTCCTGGATCATTCTCAGCAGCTTCTGTTTAGCCATAGGAAGACAGAGTTGGATTTAACCACAGCTGCAGATTTCACCTAATTATGAATAAACAGCAGAGCAATGACTCAACGTTACTAAAAAAAAGTTCACCTTAATGGGGTGTCGCAGTGGTCTAAGAGTATAGAAGGAGGCCATATTAATTAGGGTAAATAATGCTACTTGCTATAAAAAATACCTCCCCCCAATCTCAGTGGCTTAATGTAATAGATTATTTTTCACTCATATAAAGACCAGGAGAGGGTGGTCTTCCATCTGGCGCTTTAGGGCCGGGTTTGCGTCTATCCAGTGGCTCTCGTGCCCCAGGACTTTGGAGCCTCCTATGGACCTTCTGCATCCAGCTTGCAGAACAAGTAGGGAGAGAACACGGAGGACTGTGGGAGTTCTAATGCACCAGCTCTAGAAGAAGCACTCGTCACATCCACTCACAACCCACTGGCTTATCACAGGGCCACATGGAAACAGTTTTGCTAAGCTTCTGCCCTCACTGCCACAGAGGCACAGAGTCAGGTTAGGAAGCTTTGTAGTCCTGAGGCTAAACAAGACAAAAAGCAGTCCAAGTGAAAATGAAAGCACATTGATTTTTCTGAGAAAATCAATAGAATTTGGTGATGACTTAGATCAAGGATGATAAGCAAGGTTCTGTCTAAAGCACAACATTAAAAAGAATTATGAGGTTAAAATCTAGGGTCAGTGAGACCTCCCCAAACCATCCTACTGAAAGTTATGACCCCTTCTTCCAACACTTGCCATCCCCTCTTACATGGCTCAGTTCATTCTCATAGCACGTATGGTTTACTATGTACCGTGTACTAACACACTAAGTAATTTACTGACCTGGTATTGTCTTTCTCCTCTGCTTGAATGTAAGCAAATTGAGGGCAGGCTCTTTCCTCGGTGCCTGAAACAAACAGGAGATATTTGGTTTTTAAAATATCATATTTGAAATGAAGGTAAAATATCCAGGTGGATATATTCAGCAAAACACTGAAAATGTAGAACCTGGGTTTAGCCAAAACATTCAGAATTGAAGTCTCCGGATATAAAGATACGAGCCTCAGGATAAGAAGATGGAAAGTCATGAAATTTTTGTGTAGCCAAATTATACGATCTAAGGGACATTTGAGGATAATTAATCCAGTGGCTTCCTGTTGGATAGAGTAACAATACCGCAACTTAATTCTGTCGAAAAAAAATTATGCCCAAAAGGAAAATCTTGAGTGCATTACTTAAATCAGTATCAGTGTGCTAATATAAGGTGTACCATATACACAAAAGAAATCCGAAACCTGTTTTCTCACACTTCTGCTGAAAGACAATCAGCATCTCCGCCCTCTTGTGGTGGTTCTGGAGAGAAACAGGCTGAGCCTTCAAGGTGCCCTGAATTGAACTGTTCCTTGACCACACAGTGGAAGAACAAATTGTCTTTGTATCATTCTGTATCTGTGCCCTTGGCGAACAGAGAAATCACCTTTTCTCCCTTCACAATCTTTCTCCTCCTCCTATCCGTCCTACCTCCCAAGTAATAGCTAAAACACATGGATAATAATAATACTGGGCAAAAATCTGAGTCAACAAAGTGCAAATGCTGGATGACTTAAAATGTCTATAATTCAAATTTTCAGTAAATAAGCATTACATGATTTTTAATTGCTAGTCTAAATGTTTGTTTTTGAATTTCATCTAAATTAGCTATTACGTAACTTAATAGGAAATTAGTAAAAACAGTAATGCCATATTTACATGTAAAAATACTCAGAAATACTGAAGACAATATCCAAGCTCCACACCAACTAACGATTAGGGGCTTTTAATAAAGAAATTGCTAACGGATCCAGTGATGGCTTCACTTCATAAACTTGTTAGGCTGATGTTGAGCTAATGCTTCCTCCTATCTCATATACCAAAAGGGAACCTACCAAGTGACCCCAACATGGTCGTGGTAAAAATTTATTCTCCAATCCACATACAGGACAAAAAAGTACATTCTTATGATATTTTTGATGTCACATTTTTCCAATTTTCTTCATAAAACATTGAGTGGAATTACAGTAAAACATTCTGTATAGCCCCATATTTTTCTATCCCCATTAGGATAATATGGGACATACTGTACTATATTTTTTTAAATTTCTAATAAGACCAGTTTAAGAGCAGTTTTGGAGGGTAATTGTTATATAAAACTTAAATATGCACAGACTTTCCAAAATTGGTTAAATATGAGAATCTGAACCTCTAAAGAATTTTAGAAAATTCCAAACATTTTAACAAATATTAAAAAACTGAAGTTTCCTTATAAATAATCAAAATATAAACAGCGATTTCCCTTGATTACTTTTTAGAATACACTACAATAAAATGAGCATGGATAATTCAGTATAAGTATCTAAAGTGACTATTTAGAATCTAAGAAAATTAGGTAAAATAAAAACAGCCTTCAGTTTACAAAATGTTCATTTTCTGAAGTTCATTTACAAGTCACTTATTTTGAACACATGGTATATGATTCCATGGGGGAAAAAAGATATACATAATTGTTGTTTTTTAGGTTAGCCTTCAAAAAATGTTGTTTAACCATTAACATTATTGAAATATTTTAATAAAATGTTTTAAAGGCATTACTTGTACATTAAATAGGTTCTTGTGCAAAGAGAAAATACAATAATACAAAAGAGTATAAAATTTTAAATATTTTGAGAATACTGGTATCCTGAGAAAATAGGTTAGTGGCATCATCAAAGACATTGAGTCTAAAGGCTAGGGTTCAAATCCATCATTTGTCAGCTGTGTTACCCAAGGCAAGTTACTCAGTGTCTCTGTGTTTCATTTTTTCATCTATAAAATGAGGATAGTAATAGGACATTCTTCATAGTATCCTGAAAGAACTTAATGTCTGATATTAAATGGAAAGCACTTGAAAACCTTTCCTCGTTCACAGTAGGCTCAAAATAGTCTTACAATGTTATTATTCTGTACATATTTCTGTTTAATATAATAATATCTTTTAATTAATAAAAGCACCTGCTAATAGAGTGAAAAATATGGTGAAAGCTAAGACAATTCTTAGCTAAGACAATCTTTCAAGACAATTCTATGGAAGCCAAAATATGTCAAAATGAAAATACATACACCACTCTGCTGCTTAGAAATTGTGTGCAATGTTGTGAAACTGCAATAGAAAGTTTAAAAAATGCATATATTTCTTAAAACATTCAAATTTTAGAACTATAAGTTTTATTCCAAAGAAAGCAAGCTTTTAAATATGCATTAAATTATCTAACCATGCCTTCAAGGTCAAATTGTCCTTCTGATTATATATTAAAATATATTTTATCTTAAACATCTCAGAGCTTTAAGAGCTCAAAGAAGTTTCAGCAACATTATAAAAAACCATATCCAAAGACAAGTTGAAAATCAGGGAGGTAAGCCTGTTTATAGAAGCTCTACCAAACTAACATTGAATTACAGGCTTTTAATGCTTTTTTAAAAAGGGGGGCGGGGTCTTTCTATTTTCTGTCAATAAAGGAAAAGAAAAGAAAGACTGCTAACATTAGGGAGATTTTCATTTTTTATGGTTTGAGCCATTAAAAATATGTTCATTCTTCAAATTAAAATAGAAACATAAAAAGAGATGGAGGCAGTTTCTGACACCACAGACCTTTGATGTTAGCTGAAGTAGTGACAAATGCAAGGCTACACTGAGACAGTTCCTTCTTTTTCTTTCTCCAGTCGCTCTTTAGGGAAAAGAAAACACTAACTTGCGCTCCTCTCTCATGTTGCGACTCCCTGCTGTCTTCTACAAGGCCAGATGGTGGCGCTGTGGCACCATTTGTCGAGATTTTAACATTGACTCGTTCTTCCATAAGTAACAGCGTTTTGTGAAAAGACTCAAGCCCTCTTTTGAAAAAGAAATTATTTTAAACGTACTTTATTCTTCTCTTTAGCGGTAGGTAAGCCCGACATTTAAGTCCTTTGGTTATTTTATTTTTTACTCTCTTTACAAGGATGTTTCTAAAACGTATAAATATAGTGACTTAGAGTGTACTTCTAAAAAACTGACTAGGTGGTCATAGGGTATGTCGTTTTTCTCTTAGTGCATGAAAATAAAGATAGAAAGAAACGAGTATATTTTGTCCATTTTATTTTCAGATACCAATAATTTGGTACAACACCTCCTAACCCCAATCTACTGCCCAAATCTTCAGAAAAAGAAAGACTTTTCTCTTAAAAAATAAAAATAAAAAAAATTTTTAAAAAATAAACAATTTTAATTCAATCTTCTTTCTAACCTCTCAGCGCTTGGCGGGAATGTTTGTTCCTCCTGACAGTGATGTTATGTGATGCACACATCCCCTCCTCTAAGTGCGCTTAACAGCTGACCTTGCTGATCTCATTAAACCATCTTCTTCTCGGAAGTCTAGGTTTCATCTAACTTACATCCCAAAGATGAAAAGTGAAAACTAAGTTGGTTGATGCAGAATTGTGAACTGGGCTGTTTTCTTCCCCATTTACGCTACTGTCCATATGCTTCTCCTTTTACCTTTGGCCTGCCCAGGACAAAAATCATGCTGGGCAACCCTACACTACTCCTTTCACCCCACCTTTGATGCCGAATGCAGTGCTGAATAAACAGCAGAAATCAATGCAACTCTTGGTACCAGGTCCAAGCAGACATATTGCAGGTGAAAACTGAAGCCCTAGAAGGAAAATACATTAGAAAAGGGCAATATGCAATTTTAGAGTCTATACAACAAGGCCGTCTGTGACCCATATTATCTTGGTGAATGAGCGAGGGGAGGGGAGGTTTCACAAGAGCTCCCTATGAGTGCCCAGATGGACGGGCCACCCTCCATCCACTACCACATCTACTGCTCCTGGGAGGCATTTCAAAGCACTGGGCTTCGGGTTTCACAGATTTTCCCACCTCTTCTAGATAAATTGTGAAGCAAGCTATATGTAATTTAGCTATAGTCTTCTACAACTACTGTTTTAACCTATTTTTTCCTATGGAAATTATATTATTTTCCAAATAAAACCTTATGCTGATTCCCAGTATGCCAAACAAAATCAAAGCGGTATTTTCAACATATTTTGTACCTTAAAATTTATAAAATTTACTTATTAAAAGGCAATAAATGAGGAAAATGGTTGACTGTTCTAGACCAAAGTCTAAACATTCAACTTATTTTGGTGTTTTGATGGATCCACAAACAAAAGTAGTATAAGAAAGTGTCTACACCATAAAATTTGAGGGAAGCCATTTCTAACCTGCTTTGACAAAACCCTATTTCCCTATGAGACCAAAAAAAAAAAAAAAATTACAGTTGGAGTAATTGTATTCTAATAATAAAAATAAAGACATTCATCTATAACACACTTTAAAAGCCACTGTTCTAGAACAATGCCCTGACTTTTTTTTTTTTTTTTTTGCCTTAATTCCTTTTTGTTAGGCATTTTTGTTCTAGAACAATGCCCTGACTTTTTTTTTTTTTTTTTGCCTTAATTCCATTTTGTTAGGCAATTTCCGATTTCTCCTGTGTTCGAGTTGGTCATAAATGAGAGAGAATATTTTCCAACTTTGCTCTATGGGAGTTTCAACCACTATTGATGGTTGTCTATAATTTAACATGCCTTCTGAATTTCCATTATCTTAGTTCTAATTGTCTTATGAAATTGTAATACTGAGATGCACTTTAAAAAAATGATTTGAGAGACCATCTTTCCAAATTCCACAATGCTACTGAGTACTTTTGTGAACAGGACACATAATTCAAAAAGAATTTTCTGGTGAACAATGAGGTGGGGCTAAGCCTCAAAGCTTCAGAAGCTCCAAGGATACAGGAAAAAGGAAAGGAAATATGATGAACGCTAAGTCTCCTCAGCATGCTTTCCTCACCCAGTTTTCTTATCTTGGCACTCTCCGCCAGAGCCTCTAAAATGAAAAGGGGAAAAATGAGGTGAGAAGAGGGGAAATGCCAACAATCCTGCCTTTTGTCAGGGACCAGTCCTGGTTTCTCATCCTACACTAATGTGGAATTCTCTTTAAAAGATAGAGAGGCTTTCTGATTTTTCCCATCTGCAGAAAAATAAACAATATTATGATTTACCTGGTTGCAGATTTTCTTTAGGGAGGCTGTGAAGAAGATGACAGAATACAATTTGTTTCCCTCATAAATGCTTCTCCAAACTATACAATCAAACTAGCAGAAATTCTATCAGGTTGTCCCTCACCCCGAGCATAAACGATAGGTTCCTTTTTACATGGCAGCGATAACGTCTGCAGAGTTTTATTTCCAGGGAGACAGGGCAGGATTGGCTGCTATTTAGACTGAACAATGTTGGAAGCCAACATCACGTCACATTTTGTGTGCACTTTCCAAAGATGAATCCAAGCGTTACAAATGGGACACAGACCGCCATTGTCCCAGGGACACTTTAATAACCCACACCTACAATATTCAACCTGTTGTTTGCATAGGGACAACTTTGGGACACAGAAACCCACCAGACTGACTTGAGGGAAGGAGCCCTGGAGAGGCAGAGGCCCCGGCGCCACAGCACCTCCACATTTCATCCTTCGTGGCAAATGAGTCTGTTTGGAGTTTCTTTATGCTTGAGGATGGGGGTCACGCAGCTCGCTCTCTCCAAAGCACCTCAACAAGCATGCCTTAAATCTGCTGCCCGCTAACTCCGCTTCTTCCTCGCGTTGTACTTTCGGCAGGCTTTGCCAACTTGCGGATAATTTTTGATTTGTTTTGCATCATGCAGCTCAAATTAAGTAACATGGCACACGCCCTCAGGATTTAAATTGTGCCTGGCTGGTTTCTGCTTTTATTTTTCTTCTCCCCATTCCCCTCCTTTCCTTACAATTCCTGGCATCTGTTGTTCTCCGAGGATATTCTTTGAGAATGGAAGACTCGGGAGAAAGCCTCAGTAGGAAAAGAGTGTGAAAGGTGGATGAGAAGAACTCATGATTTCCACATTCCCCGATTCATCATCTTTAAGTACTCCCACAAAAGACTTCATTACTGTTAGAATCTTATTTAGTTTAGAAGAAAATTCTAATGACTCAGTAGATCAGAATTCACAACTAAGCTCTACATTGAGTTTAAAACAGCACTAACATATTTTTCACATAAGGTGGTTTTGGTCCAGAGAGAAATAGTTAAGATTATGAGCAGAATCATAAATAGTTATGATACCTTTAATCCCTAGACATTTTGAACAGTATCAAGAAAATAATTTTTTTCTTTTCATAATACATTGGTATCTTAGTATATGGTAGCATGTCTGTAACAGAGGAAAAAGTTCAAAACCGAGAGGAATTTTTTAAGAAAAATGCCTTAGGGAAACCATATTAAGGCTAAAAGATTGACAGCAGCATCCTGAAGATTCCGTGCATGTATGATACATATAGTACTTATCAAAAGGAAACTACATGCAATTAACTTAATTTCCACTTTAATAACAGGTTTCCATTATGTGAAAAATGACAAGACAGAGAAGAGAGAAACTGAAAGCTAGCTGTACGCATTTTGCTCAAGGATTTGCTCCTGCAATTTAAACTTGGTCCTTATTTAAATAAGTTATCAATACATCTGTAATAATATACCATTCCAAAGTTACCTTTAGTGCTTGATATACTTTTTTAAATTAAAAGTACTGTATTTCTTTAGTATAATAGTTTTATTTTATTATCTTTCTTGTAACCAGGTGGTAAGTATAGGCTTCTTCTCCACTTCTGTAAATATTATTAAGCTTGAGATATGACAATAATATGATCTACATAGGAAAGCGTGTATGATGCCATCGGTTGAGAGCCTTGAAAGCAAATATATTAATAGCAAGAGTTCGTGTGAAAACGCTGTGTCGATTGTTTCACTTTTATAAGCTTAGTTTGAGGCGATAACGATACTCGCTGACGGGGAAAGCGTCGTAGGAGCGTGTTCGGGTTTGCTCCGCATCTCCCAAGGCTGCAATAGAGCTGCTGACTAAGCTGCACTCCTTTTGGGAGTCAGGGTTTCTCTCCCAAGTTCACTTGTTGGAAGAACTCAGTTCCTTGCAGCTGTGGGACTGAGGCTCCTGTTTTCTTGCTACCACAGCTCCTTTGCACTTGGCCATTCCCACAGGGCCTCTCGGGCTTCAAGTCCCTCTGACTTCTGAAGGGGCCCAGTCCCTTGTACGGGCTCAGCTGGTTAGGTCAGGCCTAACCAGGTCATCTGACTTCTGAATGGCTCTAAGTTAACTGACTAGCAATCACAGCAGAGATAGTCCATCATAGTCAAAGGTCCCGCCTACACTCAAAGGGAGAGGATTACACAGAACTCACACCCCAGCATGTGGGAATTTTGAGGGCCATCTTAGAATTCTGCCTGTCATGCAGCTAATTCAGATAGCAAAAGTGTTGTGACGGACATAAAGTAAAGGGTAGAGAAGGGAGGAACCCATTTAGATAGAGTGGTCAGAAAAGGCCTCCCTGGGGCAGTAATATTTATCTGAGACTTGTAGGACAAGGAGTGAGCCTTCATGGGAATGCATTTCAAAAGGGTATTGTGTTGCTATTCAAATTCAATGAATGGTTATTACATCGTTATAATTCCACTTACATGTCGAAGTACATACTAATTTTTTGGAGATTTTTGTAACAAAGAAATTCCCACTCCTAATGCATAGTTCTAAATAAAACTTATTTTTCTAGGAGCATTAATGTAGTTCCTGCAGGACAGAGAACCTGTGATATAGTTGAGCTATGAGCTGCCCTTCCTAGAAGCCCTGCAGAGAAATGTCTCAATAGCTATTCGTGGGGAGATGCCACGGGGATTTGCCCTTGGAAAGAAAGATGCAAAGAAATCCCCCTACAAACTAACAATTATAATTTACCATGGTGGTGATATGTCAAAACCACTTATGCACTATTTCAAAAAGCATTGTGGTAGGATATTTTTGAAATATGAATTTACGTTCTACTTTCTGCAGTTTTCCCTTCTTCCCGACTCCAAGCTCAAAACCAGGCCCTTCGTATTTCTTTTCAAAGTGGAAAGCAGGTGCTTTTTCTGCCTTTGGTACAAACATCAGAAAGATAATGTTAGGAGATCTGGAGAGACAGAGATGCCAGGGAGTTAGTCTGAAATAAGAAGGAAAGGGGACAAAATTTTCCCCAGAAAACAACAAAAAAGGGTAGAATGGGATGGACTGGGAAGAGGGAGACATCAGTGAAAGAGGCTCTGAGAGGAGGTTCTGCAGTGCGGGGCTCCGGTCTTTCCAAATAATCCTGCTTCTAAGGCAAGAACAGAAACAGCAAAGCCTCTGGATGTGACAGGGCCCCTGACCTCAGCCTGGGATGTGGGCATCTTGTTAGAAAACCAGTGTGGACCCAGGACTAGTGGCTGTGCCTACGGACCCAGGACCATGGTGCAAACTCAGCTGGAAGGCAGGTGGAGGAGAGCCTCAGTACTGACTGATTGGACTCCCTGGGTCAAGTTTAAATCACGCGTGAGTCTGTAGACCATGCGCTGTGCACAGGACACTGAGTACTTGCTTAGGCATTGGGTGCATAGGAAACCACCAGCAAATTCTGTCTTCATTAAGCCACGTTCAAGAAGCAAAATTGTTCTTACATACGTTACTGACAACGTAGAATAAGTTTCGTTAGTTTAAATGGTTTGAAGCATTTCTGTACCTTAGAGATTTCAGTCTTCCTCTACCTTCTCAAATGCCACCTCCTGCGCTCTGAATGGATCGTGGTGTAGGAAGAAGAGAGCTGGACCCATTAGCCGGAGTCCTGGGTTTATTCCTGCGGCAATCATTTATTCAGAGCTGTTTATTATCCAAGCATCCTGGGCTTCCAAAGATTAGTAACACCAGCTCCTGCCTTTTATCTGAGGTGGAGAAAAGTGAGAGAGACAGAGAAAAACAGGTTACGGGCAGTATGCACAGTGGTTACTCACCAAGGCTCAGAAATCAGAAAATAGGAGTTCAAATAGCTCTTCCACTGCTTAGCTGCCGGATCTTGGGCAAACCGTTTGATGATCCTTAAACTCAGTTATCTCACCCACTAAATAGTTTCTACAATCAATGGAATCTACTAAGATTCCTGTCTCATGGTGGTGTTGTAGCTACGAGATGGCGTTTATGAAAGTCTATTATTCTAAATGAGTCATTGCAGTGCAATGTCTTAAATGCTATGGTACTGTGTTTATGTGACTCTATACGGATTCCTTCAGTCAACACATCTTCATTGAGCACCTACTATGGTGCTAGATCTGAGTGATAAAAGTCATGTAAACTCCCCAAGACTGCCACCTTTGTAAAATGAGAGGTTTGGAATAGATGATCCCTAAAGTCCCTAAAAAATTGGTCATGAACAAGGGGAAGCTGAACAGAACATCAGCCCATTGTTCTTTTGTATAATTTTTTAGCCCATTGTTCTTTTAGAAAAATATTTAGATTACATCCACATAGACATATTCGGGGGAGGGGGAAGACACAGAAACAAAAGAGCAGAAAACCTTCAATTAAGCCAAATAACTATTTTTAAAATAAATAAATTTTTTGGAAGCCACCTAATAACTAAAATTTTCAAAAATGGAATCATTTCACAATTCTAGTAGTAAAATAGAGATTATACAGTTATCTGGTAAATTTAATCAATAAAAGTAACCAATCGGTATGATTTGGGTAGGTATGATGTCTCCAGCATATCCTTTAACTTTTTATGTAATTAAAAGTTTAATTTAAAGCTGATTCACTTTGTTATAAAGCAGAAACTAAAACACCATTGTAAAGCAATTATACTCCAGTAAAGATGTTAAATTTTTTTTGATTACATTATAGCTGAAAAAAATAAAATAAAATAAAATCTGATTGAATTCAGTCAACTAATTTCTCTTTTTTGGCCTCTCCCGTTGCGGAGCACAGGCTCCGGACGCACAGGCTCAGCGGCCATGGCTCACGGGCCCAGCCGCTCCACAGCATGTGGGATCTTCCCGGACCGGGGCACGAACCCATGTGCCCTGCATCGGCAGGCGGACTCTCAACCACTGCGCCACCAGGGAAATCCCTGGTCAACTAATTTCTAATCAGTTTCTATGTTTTGCTTTTGTTTACAAAGAAAAATATTTGGAAAATTCATAGGTGTAAGTTTTCCCAAGTGGTTTCTATAAACATGGCTGGAAAAATTTTCAGTGAGACACTAAGGAAAACTTACTTTAGGCATCAGTCAAATAAATGGAAACACTGCTAAGTCTAGAACTCGTCAGTCCATCTGAAAAGGCTAAATTTCTCTTAAATTTTGCATATTTTTAAAAATAAAAGCACTTGATTTCCCGGTTTGGGGTTAATATAAAGGATACATGTTAGTCAGATACCTGGCACGCCAGACTTCAGTGCCATATTAGAAGTCAAAGATAGCACCTCTCAAGAAAAGAAGGAGAGGCAGAAAACAACTGTAACTATGGCAAAACAAGATTTCTAGCACCATTAAAATATATGATGTGACAATCGGTGTGATGTGTCACAGCAGTGATCCTGTGTCAACAGGGAAGCCCTGTGTGTTGCTCCTTCAAAACCTGTGGCTTTCCCTGACCTTCATAAACAGGTTGAGGACTTTATATGCCCCTTTGCATGCAGCCACTGCCATAAAGCTGGAAAGTGTTGCAATATCCAATCTGTGTATCTTATCAAATTTAGGATCAGGGCTTCCCTGGTGGCGCAGTGGTTGAGAGTCCTCCTGCCGATGCAGGGGACACGGGTTCGTGTCACGGTCCGGGAAGATCCCACATGCCGTGGAGTGGCTGGGCCCGTGAGCCATGGCCACTGAGCCTGTGCGTCCGGAGCCTGTGCTCTGCAACGGGAGAGGCCACAACAGTGAGAGGCCCGCGTACGGCAAAAAAAAATTTAGGATCAAATAATTTGGAAGCATCCAGTTTCTAGAAATGCTGTGTAGCATTAAGGAAAGAAGCAGGATTGGTATATGCTGCATCAGAAAGATAAAAATCCTTGTTTTGTACTCTTCTATGTGTATTTGTATTGTATTAAAGATTTGGTTTTGGTTTAAATAAGAATCCCGTTAAACTTTCCTGGTAGCATTTAAATGAGTATCGTGAATCCCCAGTCTTTCCCATTGTCAAAAATTTTTTTCTTCCGTTATTCATAGATATTTGTACAAATATTCATAAGTAGTAACCCGGATACATGTGGAAAAAATTCAAGAGACATTGTAGTTATAAAAGTTATTTTATAACATTACCAATTTGTTAAAATTGTCGGCCCATATTATTGTTAAAAGTTTGTATTTTACTAATATTTGAATAACTGAATCATTTTAGAAATCATTTTCTCTCTTTCTTTTAAGCTGTGGATATAGAGACCAAAGTTGAAATTGTGGCAATTAGCTGGTTGATTTTTCTAAGCATTAAGTATGTTGGAAAATGCTGGATGAATTCAGTGATACCACTATTTTCCCAGGAGTCAATGGGTAATGTCATTAGCACAAACACATAAATAGTGCTCAATACATTTACTAAACCGAATCTAATTTAATTGAAAATAATCAACTGTTTGCTGGTCAGATTTTTCCTAGATCTATTATTCAGTTAGTAGCATTCTATTTTTCAGTAGGCCAAGAATGAATTCATTTATACAGAAGTAAACAATATACCTAATTAATATAGATTGGTTTTCTAAAGCAATAAATTACCAAGTTTATAGTTAAGTTTGCTTTTCCAACTGTTTTGGTTTTAAAAATAAAAGACTTCTTTTAGAGACGGGTCAAAATTGAATTTATTATTTGAACATCTTAAAGTGATGTTTGTGTATGGGTAAACTTAAACTGCACTGATTTTCCTTATTTTCTGTTTTTTTTTTTTTAATTTTCAGTTCCAAGTTCTAATTCAGTGACATAGTCCTGAAAGATTTGCCACATAAAGTATAATATGTGAGTAAACAGAGCTATTTTAAATAAAATATAACACTATTTTATTAAATATTTTAAATTTATGAAAATAGAAATACTGATATGGGATATAAAATAATTAACTCCTATCTAGACTTTCTATTACTAATATAGATGGTGCTTTCTAACACTAATATAGATGGTGCTTTCTAACAGCGATTTTACAATACTTATAACAGCATTTCTTTCAACTTCATAAACAAATAAATAGAGAGTTAAAGCACTGCATTTTCTCACATCATTTTTAATAGGACCATGTGCCGTGGAAAATCTCAGATACATAGATGCTATAACAGCAGTGAAACAAAATAAACTAATATATAAATTATAAGGGAATTTGGTTAAACTAGCAAATATGCAGATGCATATAGACATATCTCAGGTTAAATTACTCTCATGGGCTCAATCCAGGTTAAAAAATCTCACCAAACGCCTACTTAGCAATTAAATTTTCTCGTATGTGTCCCTTTAAAATCATATCTGTAGGTTGTGTTGCGTGTTTGCCCTCCTCTTATGTGTTTTGATGCTTTTTTTGGAGAGAGAAAACCCAGCTTCTGAGCCTGAATCTTTCTGGCTATTACACAGTGGCCATTTCAGACCTGTGTGCTGATGTTTCCGATTCCTGGGAAGTTCTCTTTGCCACAGGGCGTGCCCTGAAACACATCAAAAGAACCAAGTTCTACAAAAGAAAAAAGAAACTCAAGTAGGCTTGAACATACAAAGAGAGGGAGAAAGAGATGAGAAAGGGGCCAGGCAGAGTGTTGAATACAAAATGAGTTCAACCAACCCCAGGAGCTCTTCATCACTTACATTTATCTTATTCCGGGAGAGGGGCGTCAAAACCAGCCCGGACATAAACCACCCACTGCCATTGACTTGTGTGTGTGTGTGTGTGTGTGTGTGTGTGTGTGTGTGTGATGTGTATTGTACATAAAAGGAACAGATTACATGAGGAATCACTGTTACCTCACATGAGAAAAAAAAATTCAAAAAAGGAAAACCACTTAAAAACACACATTCCCAAAGTCCCAAGGAAATAAATTTAGCATGATTTTCACTTAACTAATCTATAATGTTTATACGGAAATCTAATTGTGCACTGCTTTAACATCTTTGCTGCAGTATTTACACTGTACCTTCTGTCCTTTTATCAGAAAGCGTGTGAGATTTTCCATTTCTACTTGGAATATTTTGCACATGTTTAATAACTCAGGGTCAAAACTCTTGGTTAAATATCTGCAACAAGATAGTTTCTTTATGATAAATAAAACAACAATCAAAATGTAAATGGTCCAAAAAAGGGAAGGAATAAGAGAAATATTTTCTGAGTCTATACTACTTCCATCTTTGAAATTAATGCCCCTAAATTCTGACTCTTGGTGTTCTTTAAAAGTATTTCCTATTGATAAATCTTTCCAGCAAATTTTACTGTCCTGCTGGAATCGTGATCTTGAATGCCTGCACAAATTTTCTATAGATAGAAAGTGTAATGTCAGGTCTGACTGCCCTTAGTCCTGCAATGGAATGGCCTTTAAATTTTGCTGGTTCAGAGGTAAGTAAATTAACATTGAATGGGAAGAGATAAACTTGAAAAAAAAGAGAAAGAGAGAGAGAGAGAGTGCTGTCAAAAAGACTTTTTTTATTAGCAAGATTTAGAAACATTACATAAGGGGCACCTTTTTTATTACCACCTATTTTTGTTATCAAGAATGACTATTATAAATAGTAGGCTCTAGACTTTTGATACATAAGAAGTCATAATCTAATGTGCTGATATTGGTTTCCTAATATCAGTCAATTGAATAGTAGTGTGTATCTACCAATATTATATTTATTTTATTTTGTGCTTACCTGAGACTTTCTAATTTCTGCTTTACTGGGTTTGTATTACTTGAATGCCTCTAGATTACTTGTACACTGTCATTATAGGATAATGATTATCATGTGTTGCTTTTGTTAATTGGTATTCAATAAAAAACTAAATGTTTTAAAAAAGATATTTGCAAAGGTCATAAGCACGTGTAGGTGAGTGTGTCAGGTTTTCTTAGTAGACGATGCCAAGCGTGGCTCCGATGGCCTCGCTTGAACAAAGAGTTTCAGTCAGCCAGCAGTCTGGAATGAAAAGGTAGAATCCCTGTGCCTCGTGTACACTTGGCGGAATATGCCGCCAAACCTACAGTTATCTTTTCAACTCGTTCATAGACTCTTTCTCTGTTTCAGTTTTCTTCCATTTTCTTAAGCAAATAAAACCATTCAAAATTTCAAACAATTCAGAGTTTGAGGCAATCGTGTACTACTCTGATTTGCCAGTAATATCAATATCTCTTATTTCTACAATGAATTTATCCAGAAAGACTGTCTTGAGAGAGAGCTCGCGCAAGAGAGAGAAACACAGAAGTGATTAAAAAAAAAATCAAATAGGAGTTACAATTCTGAATGTTAATAGTCCTGGTCCAAGTTTTTTTCTGTCTTTAAAATCAGCCCCTTCTCAAAAATACCACTCAAATTTACCGTTTGATTTTATGCGGTTGAAGTTTTTTTATGCATACCTTGTTTGTGATTAGCATTTAAACCACTGCAAAGTGTAAATACAACAATGGAACAAGAAGACAGAAGACTTTCCTAAAGATTAAAAACAACACAGAACTCTACACCCACCACATCATATCCAGTCCCCAGGTGTTGTGTGTGATGTTTTCTAGGCGAACAGTTACTAGAGCCTCAGTGAGTTGGTCAAAGTGAAAAGGGAGAAAAGCACCTCACAGCCTCTGTGTGGCCCTCAGAATCCTGCAGGTCAAATAATTCAGTCTGACTGCAGGCATTACAAGCCGGAAGCTCAGGCCTGTCCACCATGATGCCCCTGGATGTTATGGCGTTCTTAGGAGGCAGTGGCTTGTCTTTGGGTCACAAGTCCAGGCCAGCATCTTAGGTGTGCCCTCACCAGGCATTTCCTGGCTTCCTAAGATGTCCTGTCTTCACAGGGGGAAGTTCTCCTCCACATGACTGATGGGGCTACAGTTCAAGCAGCACATTAATAGGCCATTTGAAAAGCTGATTGTTTATTAAACCAAGGTCCAAACTGTTGGAAATATAATGTTAGTCTTTTCCAATGATATATTTCATGATCCTCTCAAAATTCAGATATCTAAAACCCATCTCTTTCCTTCTAATGTTTCTATCTGTCAAAGGAACAAACATCTATCTCATCTCCAGAGGAGACTAAGGCTAACGGACCTCATTCCAGTCCTGACTCTGCTACTTACTAACAGTGTAACTTTGAATGAATTTCTGAACCTGTCTAGTCTATTTTCTTATCAGTAAAATGGAGATGATTATAATTCTTATCTCATAGAACTGTTGTAGGGAACAAATGAGACTGAATTAGATACTAAACCCAAGTGTCTGGTATTATAATAATCAATCAATTTTAGCTATTAAAATACTTAAAGAATCATCTTTCACTCATGCTTCTTGATCTTTCCTATCAGCCAGCTTCAGAGACCCACCCACTTGGCATTTGTGCCTTTTTCCCTTACATTCTTAGAGCGTGGGTTCTAAAACTTGTAACTAGATTGCTTTAACAATAATTTCAATTGATTCTCTGATCCATTTTTACTTCAGTCCACCCTGTATATCACTGACAGTTTGATTTCTCATAAATAATGCTTTCTGTCCACCGCTGTTAAATATCTTTATTGGGGCTTCCCTGGTGGTGCAGTAGTTGAGAGTCCACCTGCTGATGCAGGGGACATGGGTTCGTGCCCTGGTCCAGGAAGATCCCACATGCCGCGGAGCGGCTGGGCCCGTGAGCCATGGCCGCTGAGCCTGCGCGTCCAGAGCCTGTGCTCCGCAATGGGAGAGGCCACAACAGTGAGAGGCCTGCGTACCGCAAAAAAAAAAAAAAAAAAAATCTTTATTGATTCCTTCTTCCCTACTCCTCTGCCTGGTTTTCAAGAGTCCACACATTCTAATTCTATTCATTATTCCCTGATGCAACATCTGGTTTTGTATAGACAATTTTCCGCCATATAATTTTTTCATTGATTCCCTCACATAGTCAAAAAACATTTATTGAGGGCCTACCGTGGACCAGATGCTAGGGATACAAAGGTGTTGGCTTCCAGGGATATGCAAATAAATAAAATATTCACCCTGGCATCAGTTAGATTATCACAGACAACAGACAGTTAAGCAACTCATAATAATATACCAGGTAAGAACTCTAAAGAGGTATAGGAGAACATTTTTTTTAATTATACTGCTATATAGCATTCTGTCCTTGAGTGGGAAGGCCTCGAGATATGTTAGAATTCAATGGTTACAGTGTAACAAAGTACTGTTTGCCACACTACTTCATGCTTCTAGAAGTCACAGGGCCCTCAAAGTTTGTGTATTTTTGCCCTTAAGTAAAACTGCCCTCAACCTGTCAAAATCCTAGCTCTCCCCACAAAACCAGTGGCATCTCCTCTAAGATTTCTTCCTTCATTATTCCAGGATCTGATGTGCCTCTCTAGAACTACTATATCTATTAGTCCACATTATTTAACTTATTGCTTGTTTATACGGACTTTTCTGGTGTTTGATATTGTTCTGTGTATGATAGACTCATCTCCCTAACCAGATTCTGAGCCTACTAAAGGCAGAATTCGTGCTTTAAACAAGTGCATTTCCTATTTTCCAAAGAACCCAGGTTAATTCTAAGACAATTATAGCAACAAATAATTAGTAATTGGCGAACTGATTTATTTTTGGTGGGGAAAATGTATATTTTAAAAATAAGTATTTTTGTACATTACTTGCTAGTCCAGTATTCACTAAAATTTGTTCTATGTAGCACCAGTTCTACAAAATGCTAATATTACTAAATTCCTAAATATTACTTAAAAACTTAACTCCACATAGAAATGTTGGGGACATACTGAGTTAAACATAGTTGAATAAGATTATTTACTACAAGACTTCCTAGAGTCTTTAAAATTTGTATAATTTAAGTCTTCATAAGAGGTAGATATTATGCAGTGTTCCCCAAATCTTCTTTATGACAAAACCCATTTCTCAGAATTAGTGTCCACAGAGCTCACTTTGGGAAATGTCTTCTCAAGTCTTTGGAGCTGATTTCTATTTTTAGCTGAGTCAGACCATTTGCATTGCAGAAATAACTGGTTATTTAATTCCATTAACTGGTAAGTGCTAACAATCCACTAATAATTTTTAGAAACACTTACTTTTCTCTAAGTTCTAGAGCATTAGCAGAGATTTTGACAAAAAAATCTGGGCTCAAATTCTAACAAGAACATAGAGGAGAGATCACGCTGATCCCTCTGAAGCTGGCCAAAGCTAAGCTTCCCAATTTGTGCCTAGGTTCAAGACTCTTGCTGTTGATCTAGTTTTATGATTCTGTTATTTAATGGCTAAATTATGAGGTCTACCCCTTGGGTTTCAAGAAAGAGGGATTTTCCCTGCTTAAGAGCATGTATTTAAATGGGTGGGTTAAAAATGCATTTAACAACATCGAATTTGATTGGCGGTTACAACTTTACTAGCATTTATATATTTATTGTTTATTATTAGTGTTTTAAAGCTCATGCATGGTACAAAACCATCATTAAAAGTCAAGATCAGAGATTCAAGATCTAAGGAGACAGGCTCCAGGGTATTGCATGTAAAAGTATATCAAGACCGGGGGCTTCCCTGGTGGCGCAGTAGTTGAGAGACCACCTGCCGATGCAGGGGACGCGGGTTCGTGCCCCAGTCCAGGAAGATCCCACATGCCGCGGAGCGGCTGGGCCCGTGAGCCATGGCCGCTGAGCCTGCGTGTCTCGAGCCCGTGCTCCGCAACGGGAGAGACCTCAGCACTGAGGGGCCCGCGTATCGCAAAAAAAAAAAGTATATAGAGACCAAGTTTGGTCGAAAGCTCTACTGACTCTCCATTTGAGGAGATGCTGACTTTATTTTCAGGTGAAGATATCCAAGGCCTTGTCTAGTGTAAGCTACCAGTGTATCCTAATCCAGATCTGGGTGAACTTCAAGGCCCTCCCTGAAACAGATTCCACTGAACGAGCAGGCAATATGCTATGCTTTCTTCTGGCTGCCTGGGGTCCAGAAAACCTATGAAGTCCTATGAGGTTTGCAATGGCTGTCATCATGCTACACTTTGCTTACAATGGACCTTTAAAGTGGAGCCAATGCCTTATAAGTAGTAGTAGGACAATGGAAAGCCAGATCTTATCTGAAATCAATCTTGATGTGACCTTACGCCTTATTTTCCCGCAGGCTTCATCCCTGCAGAATGAAACTACAACATCTGAAAGAAGGAATGCTTGGCCATTAAGGCCATGTTTGAAACTTGGCACCAGTACCTGGAGAAGCCAGGCATCCAGTCGTGGCCTGCACCAATCATCACACCTGGATGACCCATAACCTCTAGCAGCTCCAGGGCTGCTGATCTCTTTCCCACCTATCGACTTCAGGACCCACTCGATCCTGAGTGCCCAAAACTGGTGAGCTGATGTATTATACCCTAAGTTAAAAAGTCTTACTCAAGTAAGTTGAACTCACCAGGTTGTGACACCCACAGATTTTTTCTGTAATCCACTCATAGAAAAGCAACAACGTGACTACTACTTTCAGCCACAGGTCATGGGTCTTATAGCAGCCGGCCCCTTCTTCTTGGAAGGATGCTTCTTGGCAGTGGGCTTCTTGCCTATGTGTCATGGTCAGGAGCATTGACACTGAGGTCCAGGTCTGGACCACAGAAGCTTTGTCCTCCAGCTTCTACCTGTTCAAGGTTCAACACAGTCTCAACTGTGGGTCTTGGGACTTTTGATGGCCAAGTGTCAAGAAGACAGACGTGGAGGACCGAGGAGATTGTGCCTTGGCAGAACTGAACCAGAAGAAGACTAAGGCCTCTCCCAACTTTGATTGAACCACTGGTGACTGTGATTAATCATCTTCAGAGAATTTTACCACAGAGCTCTCTCCATATTACTGAAACCACGCTATCTTCACATTTACCAAAATGAACCACATTTCTCCATGACAAGTCACATTGCCTTTACCCCCAGTGGCCATCAAAAACCTACATTCTGCATGGATCCCTGACTAATGTAGAGCTACCAGTTTGAATCCACATCTATTAAGTTCGTCATTGTAGAAGATCACTTGGATCATGAAATTACACCTTGGAATAGCAGTGCCTGTGTATACTACCCACCATCAAAATAACTGAGTTTTCCCTATTCCCAGTTCCACATTCATCTATTATACCTCTTCCAGGCAAATCAATCTCTTACAAGTAAAGTACGGAAGCATCCCATGAAACATCTCAGTCCTCGGTGAATTCAAATAATTTTTATTGAGGATCTATTATGTGCCCAGAACTGTATTAAATTCTGATTATACAGTGATGAATATGTTACAGTGCTTGCCCCTAAGAAGTTTACATTCTAATGGGGAAGTCAAACAATTAAACAGAATGATGTCCTACAGCAGTGGGATGATGGCCACGAGAATCCCCTCATCTCTGATCTTTGACCACCCAGGAAGTTCCTAGCTGTCCAGGTTACTCAGATGATCTCCTAATATGCCAAAGCAACCCACAAGATTCAAGCCCATAAGCAGCAGTCCCCAGGGGAAACCCTGCAAGTGGTGATTGTATAGATTCCGGTTACTAATGTATTCTTTCTAAACCACCTGACTTTTAAACAAGTTAGGTGCTCACTTACTAAGCGCCTTCCCCATTATGTCATCAAACTGGTAGCCCTCAGGTTGTAGCTGCTCGCAAGTGGAATCAAGCTGTGAATTTGGAAGACGTGGCTTCGAGTTTGGGTCCTGGCACTTATCATGACTGTGGGCAAATCACTTAAGCTCTCTAGTCTTTGGTGTCTTTCTTTGCAAAATAAAATTGAAAGCGTTATACACTATACCTACCTCACAGGGTTGTTGTGAGACTCCAGTGAAAATGTATGTGAAAGCACTTTGTAACTTTGTTATTTCTAATCACCCCATTTTCCATGGGCTCTTCCTCTTTCCTTCCAAATACAGTATTATAATTTACCAGAAGGAGGTATTCTTGCCACCTTCATGCAAGTGAATGGTACAAAGAAGATGAAGTACGTGCCCTCCTAGATATCTGGCTTCAGTATAAGAATTCTGATGCCTCACAAGACAACAAGGATATAATCCAGAGGACCAAAGCCAGGACCCTATTGCCGTATAGACATTGCACCATTAACACACCACTAGACCTGGACACCAGTCAGCCTTCTTGATGGAAGGCTTTCCGCAGGGCGATAGTAGAGAACCCCCTCTTGGCCCCAGAGAACTAGCCAGACAGCAGTGATTCAGGGAGTCACCTGGGTTTTGGCTACCAAAGGAATCACCAGCCACTCCAGTGGAGAGCATGCCTAAGACAGAGTGAGAAGAGATTTGGTTATAAGGAGACACTGACCCAGATAAGCAAAACACAAGCCACCCCTGACTGCGTGACTTATTATAGTTGGGCTGGCAAGAAAAAATTCTAGACATTCATTTATAGCAAAGATTTGGTAACACAGTCCTTCTTCAAGCACACTTTATCCCTCGGGCCAACCTGGCTCTTATCTCTCTGATTTTGACTTGTCTACTCCTTGTCTGTCTAACAGACCTGTGATAAGCTGTGTTCCTGGCTAACAAGTCTCATATCACACACACACACACACACACACACACACACACACACACACACACACACAGAAGGAGGTATGTTTTCTATCCTACACACATGGCCAAGCCTTAGCCTAGCCTTCCAGTTCTGATGATTCAAAATGGATTTTGGATTGGCTGATCTAATTTGAGTCCAGTCTCACTGGAACAGTCTATCCCAGGTTGAAATGCTGACTCTATTTTGGTCCTGAGTAGAAGTTTAAATGGAGTACCTATGGAGCCATTGATACTCAACAATCCTCTAAGGAAAAAAAAATGATTTTGTCTTTCTACATATAGCTTCTATACCAGCTTCTCCAAAACTAAGAACATATTCGCATGTAACTCCAGGAATAGCATAAAGTTTCTACAAAAGATCTCTTGAGTGAAGAGAATGCTGATTATATACCAAAAGATCAGATAGGATTGGCATCCCAGGAGCTCTAAAATAAGATCTTAAGCCTGAAATAGAAAATTTCAACTATAAGCCACTCCTCAGGCTCCCAGGGGCAAGGAGAGAGGATTTTAGGAAAAATATTGTTTGTGTCCGTTTCCAAACTATTTTTAAATGGGATGGGAAATAATTCACAGTCTCCTCCTAGCTATTTGTCAGAATAGCTGAATCTAATGTACCGAATCAGTGAACTGAGAAATTCACAAATCTTTTCTTAAGGCTATAACATTAAAATTTCATTTTAAGACTTTAAAAAAATCGAAAACAATTAAAACAGTGTTTTAGAGTTTACAGTCCCCACTTGCCGTGGGAAGGGAGCCAGGGAGACTCAGAGTACCAGCCACCCAAGGTCAGAGGCACTGAGCCAATGGACCCTGCAAAGAGCAGGCCCATGCCAGGAAGAAAAGCTGTTGCTGAAATGACAGCCCAAGCTTATGAAATAAGATGAACTTCAGCTCATGGTAACTGAGAAGGAAGAACACATCGGGAAAGAGATTAAGACGTCGGAATAGGTATCAGGACAAATACGACTGGCCAGGAAATGGAGTCACCTGCAGCCACACAATGTTTGTCTTACAGTAGCCTTTCTTATGAATCACAATGTTACATCCTAGTTTCCTTTTCAGAAGTAAAGTCCTCAGTATCACTGATGTCACTCACATAGCCAGCCCCAGACAGAAAACCCTTCCTCACCCACAGACATACCTTTTATGATCCTGGTTGACATAATTTTCTTTTTCAGAGATTTTTAATTTTTTCATAAATCTTTGATGAATTATTTTATCAATAAAAATTTGTCAATGAATAATTTCCCTGGCTGAATTCTAATTCCTTCTTTGGTGATTAAAATTGGTAATAAAAATGAATTACTTTAATAGTTTGTCTGCCCTTGCCTGTCCAAGGCTATGTGAGAAAGAAAAGATATTCCCTCACAGTGAGCTAGGAGCAGTTATAGCCAAACACCAGGCAAGGGTAGCCAAGGGGATGTTTGATAGTGACACACAGTGAGCATTTCAGTTTAACTTTCATCTGCAAATTGTACCTCTGTCAGAGGCGGTCAGTTCTCTCACTGCCACATCAGGATGCGGTTACTGCCTAGTGAGACACAGACACATAGGGTAGAAAAGAAAAAACGCAGGCAGCCTTTTGCAGAAAGAGGTATCTGAATGCAGAGACTAGCCACTCCCCATCGCTGGCAGGAATGCCAGGCTTTTCAGAAACTCACATTAGAAGTTCCAGCAGCAGATGGAACCCGGCCAGTAGACACAATGGTGGGGCTCACGGGGAAGTCTCTGTAATTAAAGACTGAACTCTGAACACTTTCAAACAGACTAAGAACTCTCTCCTATTGGCAACAAAGACTGATTTTTTAAAAATTATTGCTTACTCTATTTGGTAAGGCATGAATGAGTTTGGGAAATAAAGGTAGTCAGTGGATTACGGCCCTGAGGTTAAGAATGAAGAAAGGTAATCTGATGGTACCGAGAGATCACAAGCTCCCTAGCATGAGAGACTGGAAGTTACTACATAGGAGCATCGCTGTGTGTCCTTTCCAGTGTGGTGTATATACAGTTACGCTGAAATTGACTGCCTAGTAAATTTGCCATTGGTTCTTATCTCTGTGTGAGTTCAGTTCTTCTTTGTTGAATCTTTTCATGGGGTTTATAAAGTTCAAAATTTATAAAGAACTTTTCAAAACTAACAGTGACCTGTTAGTATCTGAACCAGATACCGATAGTTACTATCAGCGTTCTAGAATGACCAAGCCAAATAAGCAGCAGCTCTTTAATAAATAAAATTTATTTCAAACAAAATATATACAAATCACACCAGGAAGATGTAATACCATCTCTGTCACAGCAGCCCCTAGTGGGAGTATAATCCCAAATTTCTCATCTTTCCCACAAAGCTAAATTTCTGTAAGATGAAAATCTGCATAGAGAATACTATTATTTTACTAGAACAAAATGTGGCAGCAACTAAACCATTCTTTGTAGGAATTAGTAAAGTTAAACTCTTTGAGGGCATTCTTTCCTTCAATTTATGTAGATCGAGTGCCATCCATCGTCCAGACACTGTGTTAAGCGGTGGACCTCACATAGCAAAATCATGGAGTTCACACCCCAGGATCAGAAAAAGACATTAAACCAATAATCATACCAAATGAATGTGTAAATGAGATTAATTCCCTGAAGGAAAGGAACAAGATACAATGAGAGGGTGTGAAAAAGAAATCTGACCTAGTTTAGAAGGTTTACAGAAAGAAATAAAAAGCTTGTGCTAAAGTAAGAACAATGAGTAGAAATTTGGGGTCAAGAGGTGGCGAGGATAGAACATATCAGGCAGAGAGACCAGGAAGCACTCTTCACTGAGAGAAAGCAAAGCTCCCTAAGAACTAAAAGCCAATGTGGCTGAAAGAACTGAAGTCTAAGGAGGGAGGGTGAGAGGGAGGGAGACGCAAGAGGGAAGAGATATGGGAACATATGTATATGTATAACTGATTCACTTTGTTATAAAGCAGAAACTAACACACCATTGTAAAACAACTATACCCCAATAAAGATGTTAAAAAAAAAAAAAAGAAGTCTAAGGGACTGGAGCCCTGAAAGCAAAGGTAAGAAGGTTGGGAGGAGAATCATAGAGGTGGGTAGAAACCAACCTATGGTTTAAGACGCCACACTAAGGAACTCGGTCTTCAGCCTAAAAGAATCCGGAAGCCCTTGCAGGTTTTAGCAAGAATCAAGTAATAAATTTGTTTGCCTTGTTGTGTTGTGTTATACACATAGAGAGTGCTCAATATATATGATTGGATGAATTTGGGAAAGTTGTTTTCCTCACAAAGTATCCCAGAGAACTATTATTATGTTTTCCTAGGTCAAACTGATTGTCAGAATTATAACTCAGAAACTTCCCCTTAAAGAGGTTTTCTGAGATTTATATTCAAGTGGTGGCAAGAGTGTCATTATTACAGCCTCATCATGTGCATAGTGCATTCAGGGATACTGTCTCTAAAACAGATACAACAATTATCCCAGTAACAGTCATACTGATGAAAATATTTTGGAAGCTTCCATGAGAGTAAATGAAGGGGTCATTACTATTTATATACTACTCTATAAGGGGCGGGAGCTCAATTTAGAATGAAAAGAGGTGATAAAAGAGCCTTAGAAACATAGAGATGCCCCTATTTGCATGCACACCAATAGCACAGGAGGTTGCTGTCTCTCCTCCATCAGCCCTTCCTTCATTCCTGCCTTCAGAGATACCCGGTGCCTCCAGCAACTTCACTTCCGGGAACTAGGGCAGGAATGGGTCTTCTCCTTGGCTTTCCCTGCAGACTAAGGTATAGGCTTTCTCAATTCTGTTAAATCAGTTATCACTTGTCCATCTGTTTCCATTTTGTAAAATTAGATGACGTCTTTCCTTTTTTATTGTCTCTTTAGCTATTCTCTTTGTCCTGTGTTACACGTTTTGTGTCCTTTTTCTGTCATAATAATGATGTTTGAGGAGGGTATCTGTATGTTCAATCTGAGACAATTAACTAGAACTTTCTTATTGTTCTAATTTGCATTTCCTGGTTGAATATGTTTTTCATCTTTATAGACCATTTTTACTGCTCCTTCATGAATTACCTGCTCTTATCTTTTGGCTGTTTTTCTATCAGGAACTAGTCATTTTCTTATCAAGTTTAGTAATTCCTTTTTATATTATGCCTATTAACTCACTGTGTGTAAAATTTGTTGCAAATATTTTTTCCAATTTACCATTTACTTTTAACTTTTATGATTTTTGTACGTGAAAAATGTTTTCAGTTTTTATGTACTATAGTTTGTGGAACTCTTTTATTATTAAAAATCATTGTTCATTTAACATTTTAAATTATTTCATTAATTATTCAATCTTCCAGTGATTTTATGCATAGACTGCTGACTTAGCCTGATATCAGTAAAACACTTACTTACATTACCTTCTAGATATGTTTAAAATTTCCCGTTTTTACATTTAACTTTTAATTCATCTGGAATTTATTCTGTCATGTAGGACAAGGAGAGATTTAAGAAATTAACTGAGAAATATAGTATGTACACCAGCAAATACATAAAATATCAACATAAATTATGAATAATTTAACAAGTAATTTAAAAGCAAATATCCATCCTAACACAATGTGAATTCTTATCTAAGGATCTACTTTTGGGAGACTCCAAACTAAACTAATTCATCCTGGGAATGGTCCAGGAAGCATAACCTCAGATGGGTTCCTCTGGAATTGGATCACTCCCTGGCCAGATAGCAGCCAAGTTGCATCGCTAGCGATAAGTGGGTCGCGGTGACCCCCGGCATGCGGTAGGGTTACTATTGCTAAGAGTCTCGTCTGTGATGAGTTGGGATGCAGGAAGAAGAGGAGACACTGAGCTTGTGCAATATCTCTACCATTTGAGAGATGCAGTGACAATGGTTGCCATAAAGGGCTGTAGATGTGGCAGGTGAAGTGCCATGGATACATCACTGAAAGAAAATGGTGGGCTCAAGTCAGCCAACCACCAACTCAGGACACAGTGTAAAATCCAGAAAACCTCTACGACACCCACGTTTATTGCCAGTACAGGCTGAATATCAGGCCTGATTATAAGAGTAGCAGAATTGCAGAGAAGACTTACACGGCCCTGGCAAATTTACCATGCTAAACTCGGGGTCCTGAGAGAGAAGAAGTGAGAAACTGAGGATGAAATGGGGACATATGGATCCCCACGTTCTGCTGAACTACCTAGGCCTCCTCAAGTGACCCACTTTCTTTTATTCAAGAATAGCCAACTCCCCTTGCCTGGAGACCATTCAGAGACCTCACAAGAGTAAGATGACTCACCAGATAATACTCGCCTTCATCAAGATTGGCCCCATTTTCTCATAGTTTGTAGGCATTAAGGTCAAGTCTCAGCATGGCCCACCTGGGGAAGTACTGTTCTCATTTTGGAAGCAAAGGAACTATACACCAAAAGTTCTACAATACCTAGGGGAACTCCCATAACTCAGGATTTTGTGTCCTAGAAGTCCAAATATTATGCTGGGATGGATTTCTTAAACTTGGAAGAAGCATTGACTTACAGTAAATAAGGTGGAAATGCCAGAACAGCTTTATCACAGTTTTAAGAAAGGGGGGAAAAGCTTAGAGAGAGAGAGGATACCCTTGAATGGATTTAATGCTTAAGACCAGAGAGTTCATTAACTATGTTTCCAGGAAAGCCAAGAAGAAACTCTCTTCACTAAATCAAAAAGGAAACTGCTAATGTGGGAATAATGCATTGTGGAGAAAATGCTGTGAATCTGTCCTTTTCAAGCTGGGATGTACCCTCAGGAATGCCGCCATACAATGAGCTCATCAGTGTCAACAAAATGAGAGGATTCTGGAATAGTAGAGGCCAGGTGTTGCCACTTAACTGTCAAAGTCAAGGTGGATGTAACTACTATATGGGGAAGCAAAGCCAGAATGGAAATCGGGGATCCTGACCCCCAGGGATCTGTGGCAATAGCTAATAGACTACAGTGTTTCCAGGGACACAATAGGTGGATAGTTTTGTAGATGAATAATGGTCCTTCCAAAGAGGTCCACATCTTAGTTTCCTGGAACCTGTGAATATATTACCTCACATGGCAAAAGGGACTTGCAGTGTGATTAAATTAAGAATCTTGGGATGGGGAGATTATGCTGGATTATCTGGGTGTGCCCAGAATAATAACAAGGTTCTTTGTAAGGTAAAGGAGGCAGGAGGCAGAATCAAATAAGGGGAAGTGACAACAGAAGCAGAGGTCAGAGAGAAAGAGATTTAAAGATGCTATGATGCCGGCTTTGAAGATGGCAAAAATGGCCGTGAGCTAAGATGGGCAGGCAGCTTCCAGAAACTGAAAAGGCAAGGAAATGGGTTCTCCCCGAGAGGCTTGAGAAAAAGTATGGCTCTACTGACGCCTTGACTTGGGCCCAGCAGAACTGATTTCAAACATTTAACTTCCAGAAATCTAAAGTAATACGTTTGTATGGTTTCAAACCACTATGTTTGTAGTAATCTGTTGTGAGGGTTAGTTGTATTTATCGATTTGGCTAGGCTATCATACCCAGTTATTCAATCAAATACTAATCTAGGTGCTGTTGTGAAGGTATTTTGTTAATATCCACAGTCAGTTTATAATTCTTTAAGTGAAGGATCTTGCCCTCGGTAATGCAGGTGGGCCTCATCCAACTTGTTGGAGGCCTGAAGACCAAAAATGGAGGTTTTCCAGAGAAGAAGAAATTCTGCCTCAAGCCCACAGCATGAGCTCCTGCCTGAGTGTCCAGCCTGCTGGCTTGCTCTACAGATTCCAGCCTTGTTATCCTCCACAAACTCATAAGCCAAATTCCTTAAAATTCATAAATGTATATAGAATCTCCTATTGATTCTGTTTCCCTGGATAACTCTGACCACAACATTTGTTGTATTAACAATAGGAAATGAATGTAGGTAGCTAACAATGGTATTGCGTGATCTATATAACAGAAAAGACCAAAAGAAGGTAGGTCAAAGATTGATGCCAGACATGAAAATAAAAAAATCACTAATCTTTTCCTAGTTTCTACAGTTGAGCAAGTTTGAGCCAATCAATGGAAAGGAATACCAATTCTTCCCTGAAGTACCCTCCAATTCTTTTGAAAATGGACCTAAACTAGGAAATAGGTCCTTTTGAAACGGACCTAAACCTGGGAAATACAATATAATATACCGAAGAAAGAAAAATGCACAGAACATTAAAGGTTTTGTTGAATAAAACGTGAGCTGACACTGATACCAGAAGAACCAAAATGCTATCATAGATCTTCCTTACAGTGGGAGCATTTCAAAGCCAGGTGGGTAAATAGAAGCTGCCCACGTTAACCTGAAAGGGGTCCAATGGGTACAAAGACTATGGTCATTTCTCCACTTCCTAAGTGCAGGTTAGATGGATATTTTTAGCAACTGTTATAAACTGTTACATGTGCTCCCTAAACCTTGGATTAAAGCCCACAGTGGCAGAAGAGGCCAAGTGAAAGCTTCTGAAAGTACACTCCCTCCAAGATAGTAAATCAAAAAAACGCCGCACACTGGGTGGAGCTACGGAGATTTAGTATCACTCTCAAAAGTGTGCACCACCAGATGGCAGAGGAGTGGTCTGCATCATGTTCCTATTTAATTTGCCACTCCAACACCTGCAAAAATCAGACGGATCACAGCAGACGACAGGAGACTACTGTGAACCTAACCAAGTGGGAGCCCCAATCTCAGCTGCCACGCAACTGTTGCACTTATTATGCAGCTACTGATCTGGAGGATTCACCAGGAAGGATGAGAAGAAGCGGTTCACATTCACTTGGCATGAATCACAGTACATTCATCACCTTGACCCGGTGTCATGTTAACATTCTTGTGATAAACGGACCTTGTTTACCTGGAACTTCTGCAGAACCTCATAGTGGCCCATTCTACTGATGACATCACGTTAGCTGGAGCTGGGAAGCAGAGAGTAGCTTTGTAAGAAATGCCCTTGTGAGGCATATTATAAAGATGCAGGATCCTGCCAAACTGATGATGTTTTTAGAATTTCAGAAGTTTGTGACATGCTAAGACATGCCCAAAGAGACCAGCAAGTTATTACTCCTCATACCTTTTATCACTAAGAAAAGCATAATGCCTCCTAGTCCTTTTTGGATTTTGGAGAAAGAAAATGCCACATTTAGAAATACAGCTCTGGTCTGTGACACAGAGTGAAGCAAGTCAGAAAGAGAGAGACAAATACCATGTGCTAACACATATATATGGAATCTAAGAAAAAAAACATGTCATGAAGAACCTAGGGGTAAGACAGGAATAAAGACACAGACCTACTAGAGAATGGACTTGAGGATATGGGGAGGGGGAAGGGTAAGCTGTGACAAAGCGAGAGAGAGGCATGGACATATATACACTACCAAACGTAAGGTAGATAGCTAGTGGGAAGCAGCCGCATAGCACAGGGAGATCAGCTCCGTGCTTTGTGACCGCCTGGAGGGTGGGATAGGGAGGGTGGGAGGGAGGAAGACGCAAGAGGGAAGAGATATGGGAACATATGTATATGTATAACTGATTCACTTCGTTATAAAGCAGAAACTATCACACCATTGTAAAGCAATTATACTCCAATAAAGATGTAAAAAAAAAAAAAGACGCATCTTGTTAGGATAAAGTGGCAACTTGCAAGCTTCTTACATGTGCAACTGGCTTAACTTTCTTTGGTATGTAGTGTGAGGTACAGACTTTAGTTTTAAATGGGTGTGTAGTTTTCTAGGCATCCATTTTAAAGATTATACCTTGACTTGGTCACAATCAAACTTCCCAGACATACTTAGAACTATTTGTGGATATTCTTTTCTGTTTAATTTGTATATGTGCTCATTCATGTAGTAATGCTACAATGTTTCAATTGTAGGGGCTTTATAGTTAAGTTATATAGCTGCCTGCTAATTAACAGATACTCAACTTGTAATAAAGTTTAATACTTGTAAAAAAGAAAAAGAAATACAGCTCTGACTTATTTATCAGTTGGCAGTTGACTCAGAAGCATGTAGTTTGGAGTGGAGCTTTGCAACAGAGTTAAGCTGTGGAACAAGCATCCTTGTCCCTAAGATCATGTGATTCAGCAGATCCCTTGCTGCTAGAGGTATTTGTGGAATATAAGGTTGCCATTTAGAGTCTTTTGCAAGCCCCAAAAGAAAAGTCACAGCACAGACCTCTAAGGGCTTGGGACAAGGCTATGCCATCTGAAGCAGAGAACTAGTCACCCTTCCAAACAGATCCTGGATGCTACAGGACTGAACTCCTAACCAAGGGGTATTAAGTGACTGTGCAGCTGGGACTGCTCACCTTGATCTGGATATCACCTTAATCACAAGTTTGATGGGGGAAGGGGGGAGGGGGAATGGGGAGGGCATAGTAGCCATCCATCATATTGTGGAAATAGTACATTCTGGATCAGACCCAAGTAAGTTCAGGAGAGCATAAGTAAGTTATATGAACAGGTGTCCCAGACCCTTACATTACTCAGTTATATCAGTGTCTCATCTTTAGTGAGCTAACAGAAAAGGAACAGGTAACAAAGAAGGAAGAACTGAAGCCTGGTTCATGGATAGGGTGACTTGATATTTCTGCAAGCTGAAAATAGGCTGCTGTTGCACTACAGCTCGTCTCAGAGAATCCCTGAAAGACAGTGTTGAGGGGAAGTCCTGCATGGCTCACTTTACCATCAGGTGTCAATGAAGAAAGGAATGGCCTAAGGTAAGTATACACCCAGATTCCCGGGCAGTGGCTTGTGAATCAGGGACTTGTAGCGACTAAGACTGGAAGAGTGGAAACAAGGAGATATGAAGAGGAATCATGTAGATGGACCTTCGGGGGTGCAACATGTGCAGATCTTTATGCCCTGTACCAGTGCCACCAGAGTCCAACTACCACAGGGGAAGCATGGGACAACCAGGTGATATAAATGATTCATCCACTGGAAGTCATCCAGCTTCCTTTTTCAACTGCCCAGATGCTGAACAGAAAAACCTCACTGGCAGGGACAGGGGGTGACAAAGGGGAGATCAACATTAAATAAATAGTTACACAAAGGGTTGTTTGATAATGATTTTCAATACTAAAGGAAACAATATGAGGTACCATGAAAGTGTAAAAGAGGGAACCAACCTTAATCTGGGGGATCAGAAAATGCTTCCTTAGAAAGTAAGATCTAAAAGTCAAACAGGAGGTAGCTAGATAAAGAGGAGCCAGGCAAGAAAGGAAGAGTTTAATAGACAGCTGTGTGAAGGCCCTGAGATGGGAAGGTGTTGGATACATATGAGCAAAGAAAAGAAGACCAATTGGGCTTCCCTGGTGGCGCAGTGGTTGAGAGTCCGCCTGCCAATGCAGGGGACACAGGTTCGTGCCCCAGTCCAGGAAGATCCCACATGCCGTGGAGCGGCCGGGCCCGTGAGCCATGGCCGCTGAGCCTGCGCGTCCAGAGCCTGTGCTCCGCAACGGGAGAGGCCACAACAGTGAGAGGCCCACCGCAATAAACAAAAAAAACAAAAGAAGACCGATTGGCTAAAACACCATAGGAGAGTAGAAGAGGAGGAGAGGCGAGGCAGAAGAGATATTGAGGGCCCAGTAAAGCAGGGCTCTTCAGTCCACGGTCAAAGATCCTTTGTTGCTATTGCTGTTCTTGACATTGTTGTTATAATAGCTCTTCATCCTTCTTTCTTTAGCTACCTCCTATTCAACCTTCAGGTCTTACTTCTTTAGGAAACATTCCCTGATCCCCCAGATTAGTGCTGGTTGTTAATGTTTGCGTTTATTTTAAGAGCAATGGAAACCATGAAATAGGACCTGGCGATAGATAAGAATTTGGTAACGACTGGCATATAGATGATATATGTAGAGTAAAGGAAGTGAAAGCATGATCCCAAACCAACTAGAGGGAAAAATTTCCTTAAGAGAAATTAAGAAGGAACAACCTGAGAAGTGGGGAGAAATAAGGGAGAAGAATATAGTGCCCTCAACTCAAGGGAAAAGAAAACTTTGCAAAGAATAATCTTAACTCTGTTAAAATTCGAAAAGGAGATCAAGTAAGATATGGTCAATGGACAAATATATCCATTTGATTCAGCAACAGGAGAATCTACACCAACAAAAATTGGCAAATGCCAAAATCAAGGCTTAATTTATTGTTTTCTTGATTGCCTAGACTTAAAGTGATAGAGAAAATATTAATGCAGCTTAAACTTAAAACTTTGTCAATATCTGTAGCCATTGCACTGTGAATAACAAATAATTAGGAATAAAAAAAATTGAGCACATATTCTTCCTGTATCTGAAAATCATTATCCTAGTCAGCAAAAAAGTTGCTCACGTCATTAACTCTCAAGTGAATTCCAATACACATCCTCATTATCATTTCACTTTCATCTTATTCATTAACAGTAAATGAAAATATCAATCAGCATCTATGTAGGAACTATATTTTTTCATCAGTGAAACCATTAGTTAGTTATAGGTACAAGAATGACAAGAATCAATGAAAGTATTCTGTGGGAATCAACAGCTATAGGGAATTTACAATAAAAGTATCAAATATTACTATTTATAAATTGTGTGTCACACATGCTTCATGTCAATAAAATTTTTAATAAACTTATATAAGTATACATGCATGTTCTTTTTTCAGAGAGCCAATTGTCATACATTTACCAGCATACCACTATCCCTAACCATCACCAATAAGCATTAGAGAAATGCTCAGAACATAGCTATATAAATTAAAACAAAGTCACAAATGTGACTTTGAAATAAAGAGATATCACAAAAATGAGAAGAAAGGAAACTTAATGCAAATTAGCTGCCATAATGTGGTTTCTGTGGAGCGTCTAGATAGTTGACTTACAAATACAAATTTTGGAACAAATGCCATTAGAAATAGCTTCAGAAACAGAAAGTCTGACTTTTCACTCATGATTTGCTAAATTGGTTCAGCTACTTTAACCTTCACATACAACTTTTAGAGCCTCTGCTATATTTATCCCGTATTACTGAAAATGTCTCTTCCCTTCTTAGTTAAATAAAGAGGAATTAAAGTTTGCAAAGGAAACAGGGAAATTAACATGAAACAGAGGAATATGGCGGTAGTTTTAACATACTGTCCACAATTCATACTTCCAGGCCTAATTGCACTGTCATTAGGTGTGGTCTTGACTTAGTAACCCACCTCTAATAACTAGAATACGGTAGAAATGACAGAATGTGTCTTCTGAATGTAGGTCTAAAAGATAGTACAGCTTTCATCTTTCTCTCTTGAATCATTCCCTCTCGATAAGCAAGGTGCCCATATGCCATAGGATACATGAACAGCCGTATGGAAAGATCCACAGGGCACAAAACTTAGGCCTCCTGCCAACAGCCAGAGCTAACTCTCCAGCTATGTGAATAAACCATCTGGGAAGTGGTTCTTCCAGTCCCAGTCAAGCCTTCAGATACTAAAACCTGAGCTGACCTCTCGACTAAAACCTCTTGAGAAACCTTGAGCTAGAACCGCCCAAGTAAGCAGCCCCAGAATCTCCTACCCACAGAAACTGTGATGTAATAAATGTTTGTTGTTTAAACCACTAAGCTTGGGGGGAGGGATTTATTATGCAGCAATAGATAACTGATATAGATACTATGGTCAATGAACCTTAGGCAAATTTAGGAACTATAACGAATGCAAATTTGAACTTCTCTAACAAGCCATTAGTGTAGTAGTAGACCCAAAGACACCTTGCTTTCACCTCCTTGCTGAAGGATAAATGGTGGTTCCAGAGGTGACAAGAGAAGACTTCTTAGAGAAGGAAGCATTTAGTCTAGACTTTGAAACTTAGGTTACATTTTAGTAAGTAGGACTGGATAACAGGTGTCTGGATTAGCATATTTGTGGTGACAGAAATTACAAGTTCTGAGAACTATAAAATAGCTGAATAAAGCACAGGAAAACTTCTAGAAAACTAGTTCTCAAAGTGAGACATCTCTTGGGGTGCTTATTTGAAATACAAGTCCTGGGTCCCTTTCACAAAATTGATTTGGTAGGTTTAGCAGGGGCCCAGGGACCTATCTATTTAATGAATATCCCAAGTGATTAGTATATGCACATAGATGATCCCTGAAATACAATATGAAAAACCGTGCAAAAGGAATAAGGAAATCTCAGGCTAGAAACATAGGTTAGGACCAGATAACTGGGATTTAAATGCTGAACTATGTGGTTGATATATGATACAGTGAGATGCCACTGCATTTTTAACAGGTTTTTATTATGAAAATTTTCACGTGCATGTAGAGCTAACGGTCATCACCCATATCTAGCGATTATCAAGATTTTTGTACATTTGCTTCATTTTTCCTTTTTCATAGTGTTAATCTTGCTAATAAAGTATTTCAAAGCAAATTATAAACATGTTATTACACCCTTATATCTATCTAAATGTGACTCTGAAGGTATGGACAGCTTTTTAGATAACCACATTGCCTTTATCATACCTAGAAAAAATTAACAATAACTCATTGATATCACCTAATACTGAATTTATATTCACATTTCATCAACTGCCTTTAAAAAACAATCCTTTTACTATCGAATCCGAATCCAAACAAGGTCCGCACATACAGCTTTTGGTGCTGTATCTTGAGACAATCCTTCCTCACCTCCCTCCTTTTTTCTTCATGTCACAGACTTGGTGAAACTGAACATTTGTTCTATAGAATGTTACATGATGTGGGTTTGTCTTTTTGCATTCTCGTGATGCCATTTAACTTAATATGGTATCCCCCATATTTTAAATTCAGATTCATTTTCTTCTTTTTTTTAAGAATACTTCATAGGAGTCTGAGTACTTCATAATGCATGAGAAATCAGGAAGCACATAATATCAGTGTCTTCTACTCTAAATGATGTGAAGATTGATGAATGGGTTCCAGTGGTGACAAACTGATCCTTCCATGGTCAAATTTCCCCAACAAACTTTGATCTAATTGTTTCATTCACTGTTAATGATTGCTTAAATAAAAATTTTCATTAGGGGTTGCAAAATATTGATTTGTCTGTCTTTTATTTCTTCTATCCTTATTAGATGGGATTTATTCTGAAAAATTTTCCTGATGAACTAAGGCAAGACCATCTGATTACTCTGAAATACCATTCACATAGGAAAGATAAGACAATTGCTTAATTCTTTCTCATAATTGCCAGTTGTTAAGGTAAGACTACAAACAATGGTGAAAACAAAACTTTCGGGGGTTTTTTGGGTTTGTTTGGTTGGCTGGTTGAATTTTTTTTTTTTTTAATGTTTGTAACCTGATCAGAACACGGCTTAGGAGAATTCATCATGACTTTGACATTTTTATTTTAAATAACCTGTAGAAGGATGCATTTCAAGTTAATATTCAATTTTTAGCACCTCTTTTCAAAAATATTTATTTATTTATTTGGGTGTATCAGGTCTTAGTTGCGGTGAGCAGGCTCTTTGTTACGGCACACGGCCGTCTCTCTAGTTGTAGGACGTGGGCTCCAGAGCGTGCAGGCTCAGTAGTTGCGGCGCACAGGCTTTAAAACCCAAGGGCTTAGTTGCCCCACAGCAAGCGGGATCTTAGTTCCCCGACCAGGGCTCGAACGCGCATCCCCTTTGGAAGAATCCCCATTGGAAGGCAGATGTTAACCACTAGAACACTAGGGAAGTCCCTCTTGGCACCTATTGAGAAATATTTTTTGACTTCTTATGAACTGAATAGTCATTAAAACCTGAGAATTCATAAACCCATTGGATACATACTCTACTGGGGCTGGGCAGAGCAACATTTAACTTAAAAGTTTCAGCAATAACAACAGCCTCAACACTTGTATAATGCTTGGCTAGACATGAATTGGTAACTCCAGACATGCAAAGAACAAACTAAATATGCCTATTTGGTTTGTTTACTTTTTATTTGAGACAATCTCAAACTTACAGAGAAGTTGCAAGCATTATACAAGGAAATTTTTTACTATACTATTTGAAAATAAGCTGAATATTTTAGTGAGTATTGCCTAAAAAGGAGAACATTCTCTTTCCTTACATGACCACAATAAAGCCATCAAAGTCAGGAAATTAGCATTGCTACCATCCCTAGAATTAGCATTGCTACCATCCCTAGAATTAGCCCATTTTTTCAGGAAACCTGCATCTTTTTAGTGGGCAATTTATTTGGAAACTAAAATCTGAGAGCTAGATATGCTCATTGCTGAACCCAAGCCCTGAGAAGGAAAAGAGCTAGGGAATATATGTAGGAATGCACACCCACTGCACATTTATAATCTATGTTTATTCCTATATCATCTATTTTACATATTGAAAACCATAAATTCATATCAAAATCTCCAATTCAAAACTACAGTTTTGTCCATTTCCATATTTTTTTTTTTTTTTTTTGCGGTATG
>NW_020185337.1:15273823-15286337 GCF_003031525.2 Neophocaena asiaeorientalis asiaeorientalis | reverse complement strand
ATTCAAAATCCCCAAATCAAAATTACAGTTTTTTCCATTTCCATTTTTTTTTTTTTTTTTTTTGCGGTACGTGGGCCTCTCACTGTTGTGGCCGCGCAGGCTCAGCGGCCATGGCTCACGGGCCTAGCCGCTCCGCGGCATGTGGGATCTTCCCGGACCGGGGCACGAACCCGTGTCTCCTGCATCGGCAGGCGGACTCTCATCCACTGCGCAACCAGGGAAGCCCCCACAAACGCTTATTTTTTTCATTAGTCCTTCTGTACGTAACTAATCCAGCTCTCCACACACAGAGAAGCCCTCCTCCTTCTGCTTAAACTGCCATACCCTATACTCAGGGGCTTCTGCCACCATCCAGCCCCTACAAACACATTACGTAGTGTTTGACATCCCGTGACAGGAAGCCTCTGCAGAGACACCCTCTTCATGCTACCCTGGCTCCAATCCCATGCACTGGGCCGCGTGTTCCACCCCCAGCTCAGATGCCTAGCTTCCTCTGCCCACCTGATGGAAAAGGGAGGGTGAAGAAAAAGAGCTTCCTGTTTATTCTCAGGCCAAAAGAAATGTATTTCACCATGAACAACACACACACAGAGTCCATCTAACACACACACAGAGTCTATCTCCATAAAGCTATAGAAGATATATATATAGTCTATCCAAAACTAAATCCAGTCTAGTCCCAGAGATTCTTTTGCCCAAGGAGTTCTAAATGGCAGGTTAGATCAAGTCCCTGCGAATACTAGCAAGAACAACTTTTCAGTCGTTTCTGGGCACTGCAAAACCAGGTTCCACGGAGCTCTCTCTGCTGGCGTTTCTTTATCTTGTCCACAGGACGAAACTCCTTTAGGGACGGCAGCCACCGCTAGTGCTAGGCACTAGCACCGGCGGGTAGCGTCCCACTGCCGCGCCGCAGGTAAGGTGCAGGAGAGCGTCCCGAGGCGGAGCGGGGTTGGGCGCCAGCAAGTGCGTGCCCGGGGCCAGGGCGTTTCTGATTGGCTTTTTGCTGTGACTCCCCCAGCTCCCCCCCTCCCCTGCAGGCGCGGGAGGAGGGTGGTGCTCCCTCGGGAGACCGCGTCCCAGCTTCGTCCAGGACCTCCCGGGTTTCAGCGCTCCGGCCGGTGGCCATGGCGGGGCGGGGGTCGGGGGGTGGGGAGTGACGGCGGGGAGAGCACACCCTAACTGATCAGATCTGGGGTGGAGGGAGTTAGGCTGTGGTTTCTCAGCGTTTGCCGGAGAAGCCTCGCGCCGTATTAAACCTGGGGCTCCTGAGTCAGAAGGGTAGGTAACTCCGGACTTCTGTACCTTGAGAGTGTTCAGTCAGAATTGACTGGAACGCAGGTGCTTTTCCTTTTTCTTTAGGCACCCTCCCATTGCTCCGCATTTAGTAAGGAGTCTTACCGTGGTTGCTGGAACTGTAGAATATCCCTGCCCTAACACTACTCAGCGGAGAGTTTCTTGCAGATTACTATCCTAGTTGGCCGCAGGGAGCTGGGAAAAGGGGACGGAGGGAATTTGGGGGCGAGGGGGTCTGGAATTTGGTACATTCTATAACTGTACCAGAGCTTTACTTTTCGTCAAGAAAAGGACTACATAAAGTCGATCTAGAGCGAGAGATGAAAAATGAGAAACGTATTCGGAGACAGCATTTTTTTAAAAAAATTCTAACATTGATTTTAAATGGTGGACGTCATTTAGCAATTATATATCTATGAACACGTAGATTATGAAAGATTTTTATATACATTCATGTATTATATGCATGCACATACAAGTATACGTAATGTCATATTATATACGAGAGATTTTAAATGTGTGGGCACAAACGGTGGGAGCTGCGATCCCAGCTTGAAGACAGCAAAGGGCAGGCGCGCTTCAATCCTCTCCCCGAGGGCCCTCCTCACGCCAGGTGCGTCCAGCCTCGCCTGGAGCCGCTCGCCCGCCCGCGGCCGCGCACTTCTGACCCGAATCGACTCGGCCTCCAGCCAAGAGTCCGCTCCGCATCCGCTCCCGCACTCCAGCAACTGGCGGGAGTGATACAACACCGGAGTCAAATTACAACCCGCAATTAACATATGAATTTACGAACGAAAAAGAAAGGAGCAGGGAAGAAAGAAAAAAAAAAAAAAAAAAAAAAAAAAAAAACCCTAGAGCGGGCGCCCGAACGCACGGTTAGCAGGAACTTTTCCCCGGGTGTAAAAACTCTTTGATTGGCTGCTCGCACGCGCCTGCCCGCGCCCTCCATTGGCTGAGCAGACACGCGACCGGCGCGAGGAGGGGGCTGGGAGAGGAGCGGGGGGAGACACACTGGCGCGTGCCGCTTTTTAAAGGGGCGCAGCGCCTTCAGCAACCGGAGAAGCTTCGTTGCACGCGACCTGGTGTGTGATCTCCGAGTGGGTGGGGGAGGGTTGAGGAGGAAAAAAAATAAGACATTGCAGTAGAGACCTGGGAAGGGTTTTTTTGTTGAGCTTGTTTGCCAGCGGCTCCTCCAACCCTGCGCCTCCGAGCTTCTGCAGTGCAATGTCCCGCCTGCTGCATGCACAAGAGTGGGCTGAAGTGAAGGAGCTGGGGGACCACCACCGCCATCCCCAGCCGCACCACCTCCCGCAGCCGCCGCCATCACAGCCACCTGCGACCCTGCAGACGAGAGAGCATCCGGTCTATCCGGCCGAGCTGTCCCTCCTGGACAGCACCGACCCACGCGCCTGGCTGGCTCCCACTTTGCAGGGCATCTGCACGGCACGCGCCGCCCAGTACTTGCTCCATTCCCCAGAGCTGGGTGCCTCCGAGGCCGCGGCGCCCCGGGACGAGGCGGACGGCCGGGCAGAGCTGGTGAGAAGGAGCGGCGGCAGTGGCAGCAGCAAGAGCCCGGGGCCCGTGAAAGTGCGGGAACAGCTGTGCAAGCTGAAAGGCGGGGTGGTGGTAGACGAGCTGGGCTGCAGCCGCCAGCGCGCCCCTTCCAGCAAACAGGTGAACGGGGTGCAGAAGCAAAGGAGGCTAGCGGCCAACGCCAGGGAGCGACGCAGGATGCACGGGTTGAACCACGCCTTCGACCAGCTTCGCAACGTTATCCCGTCCTTCAACAACGACAAGAAGCTGTCCAAGTACGAGACCCTGCAGATGGCCCAGATCTACATTAACGCCTTGTCCGAGCTGCTTCAAACGCCCAGCGGCGGGGACCAGCCGCCGCCGCCGCCAGCATCATGCAAGAGCGGACACCACCAACTTCGCGCCGCCGTCCCCTACGAAGCAGGCGCGGGCACCGCGACCGCGGCGGGGACGCCGCCAGCCTCGGGAGTGGGGCAGCGGCCGACCCCGCCCGGAAGCTGCCGGACTCGCTTTTCGGCCCCGGCCTCCGCTGGAGGATACTCGATGCAGCTGGAAGCTCTGCACTTCTCGACTTTCGAGGACAGCGCCCTGACGGCGATGATGGCGCAAAAGAACTTGTCGCCTTCGCTGCCTGGGGGCATCCTGCAGCCAGTGCAGGAAGAAAGTAGCAAAACTTCGCCGCGGTCCCACAGAAGCGACGGAGAGTTTTCCCCCCATTCCCATTACAGTGACTCGGATGAGGCAAGTTAGGAAGGTGACAGAAACCCGGAAAACTGAGACAGAAACAAAATCACCCTTTCCCAGGGCGCGGAAAGCCCCACGGGCAAAGATCCCCGCACCCTTTTAAATTTTGCTAAGCGATGGTCGTTGTTTAGCAACGGCTTGGCTTCAGATGGCAGCTACATTTGATGGTTTGCAAAAGCCGCCGCTGTTCCAAACTCCCTATCGTCCATATTGTTCAGTGAAAGCTTGCTGTTAAAGTTGGGTTCTTTCCTCCCACAGTCGGCTCCCCTTGTAGAGAGATATGGTATAATTATATGTACTCATACATAGCATCATTATTCTAGTTCCCTGCTGCCAATACGCTGCTAAAACGTCGCATCTTCTTCTCTGTCACTGGTTTGTGTTTGATTTATTTTATACCCTGGGCATCCATCCCTGTGTGTTGCGCGCACTCACGTGTGGGAGAGTGAGTATTCCGAGGTTGTCTCCCAAAATGCATTATGAAACGCAAAGTTAATGCTTCCAAAGTGGATAACTTTTGACTATGGAACTGTCAGAAAGCAATGAACTTTGAGGTTTCTATATCGTATAAACATACCCAGTATGTATATCGGACCGCGAGAACCTTGGCGTCTTTTAGGAAACTTGGCGCACGCACTTTATCAGCCGCTACTGCTGTGGCTCTGGGACAAACTCAACTGCCAATTGCAGACCAGTTTTGTTTCTGTTTTTTAAACACGGCCACTTACCCTTAAGCTCTTTGCAAATGTTTGTTTTTAAAAATTAAATAAAAAAACCACATCTAGTAGTGTCAAAAGCATTTGGTCAATTTTATTCTGCTTTGTTAATATTAGAAAACTTATTTATTATTGAGTGTTTGCTACCATTTCTACTTATCTCGATTCGTTTTTTTTTACATTTTCTACTCGAGATCATTTTATTTTAATTTAGCAAAGCCAACTGCCATTGTTTTATGTATTCCTTTTGCAAATGATAAAAATAAACGTGAAAATAACTTCTATTTGTCACTTACTTATTTCATTCTAATATAAGCATTAAAAAGTTTAAAATGACCTTGAAGATTTGGATTGTCTTCTATTAAATGCAAATTTGTGTGACCCAAGAGTTTTGAAGAAAAATTCCGTTACAGACCTTGTGCCTTCACACAGTACCAGAAATCCTATATAGAAAAGTGTTTAAGTCAATAATTAAATTGTGAGGTAAAACCTTTCCCAAACTTGCAGTACAATTGTGCCTCTAGAATCTCTCCAGGATCTTTCCATGCTTCCTTATTCCATTCCCAACAATTCCTGCAAGAAATTGAGATCTCTTAGGATCTAGCCAGGGGTAGTGAACTTTACCAGGATTAGCTATTTCACTTCATAAAAACTTTAGCCAGGCTGAAAGCTTTTCTTGTAGTTCAAATACACAACACAAGCTTTCTCTCCTTTCCTCCCTCTGTCTCTCACTTTCTCTCCTCTTTCTGGGGGGAGTGAGAGAGGCAGGGAGAGGAAAAGAGAACAATGGAAAAGAACTTGAGGGGAAAGGGGTATCGAGGCTCATTGATTCAATGAGCAGTTGTCCTAGGAAATCAATTTCCTGCAGTTGTCCTAGGAAATCATTGAGCTACACTTTTTTTTTTCTTTCCAAACAATTCTGCTTCTTCCAATGAAGATGATGTTTGCTTTAATTTTGTCCTTCTGACTTAATGCCTATGTAGAAAACATTTTTGAGTCGGTCACAGAAACTAACAGTGCGCTCACTCTCACCTCAGGATCCTCAGGAAAAGTATATTCTGGTTCTCAGGATCATGATTTTGAAAAAGCCAATACAGCGCGTGTATGGGAGAGATCAGAAAGCAGACCTTTAAAAATGTTTTTGGCAAACGTGAGAGTAAAACTATTTGTTAAACTAAAGGTTGGCCGAATTTCCACTGGCTAAACTTCGCTGGATTTGAGAGGTTGATTTTAAGCTAAATCCTTTGTATTTTGTGTCTACACTGAGGTAACAAATTGCGAGAACAGGGAAGCGGGGTGGGGGGAGGGCGCAGCGAGAGAGGGTTAGTTTAATTGCTCCTGCGTCCTCTTCTCCCCGCCAGCATCTTGAAAAAAAGGAGAGCGCCACAAACTGGGTTTGTGGAAAAAGTAATGGGTGAGGGAGTACAGTTCTGGTCTTGAGCAGGGAACCGAGGAAGAAGCTATTTGCTGACCACCTAGGGATCCATGGCTTTCACCTGAAGCCGAGGACCAAGGGAAGCCAGAGCCTCCGCCAGCACTCTGCGAGAGGTGAGCGGCGGCTCGTGACGCTTTCCAGGGGCAGAAACAATGCACCTGTCCCCTAGATAACCTTTTGCACCCGGCAATGAGTTTGCCGTGCTCCCGATAAATATCAGGAATCTTCGGGCTGCTGAATAAATCAAGCGATTGCTTCTAACACATTTCCATTTCGTTCTCAATAAGCAGACTCAACAGGCATGGACATACAGCAACCTTGCAGAATGTGCACACACATATTTTTTTATAGTTATTTGGCTTGGTTTGTTTGCGTGTATGTGTGGATAGAAAGAGAGAAGAGGACCTAGAATGCTTTTACAACTGTTATGAATGAGTAGGGGAAGGACAGGACTAAGAAAAATAAAGCTGCGATATTGTTTTCTCAAGGAAAATAATCTATATTTCATTTCCCAAAACAGTTTCTGCTCCTTTTGTGTTAACCAGAGTTGAAAGCTTCTTACAAGTTATTCCTTTTCTTTTCATGGACTCGTAGAAATTTCAAAACTCTTCCTTCCCATCTTTTACAAATGAAGAAACGACTCCCCCTGACTTGCCCCAAAATTACACAGCTAGAAAATGTCAATATCCAGAACTGGAGCTTACTACGCCCACCCACTAGGTCAATGTGCTCACAAAATTTTCTCTAAGAAAATCGATAGTTAGGAGCTACAGCTATGTAAATGTTCAGGGGTCTTCTTTCCCCCTTGTACCACAATGATAGATATTTATACTTTTAAATATTAGTGGCATTATATATGAATTGGAGAAAATGCCATTTCTTCTGAAGAGAAGAACAGCCATACAGAATATCAGATTGGAAATTCTATATCACACTGATTGAAAAGTGAGGATGAATTCTTCTGACCCATCAAGATATGCAGAAAAAAAGCCAAATTACTCTCTGATAAATTAAGTGGTCAAAGTTCAAATGAGGACTTTCACCTCTTTTCTTTTCTTTCCTTCATTCTATTACTTTCTTTCTTTTAACACTGGCATTTCTTTGAAAGAGATGTCCAATCACATTTCCATTTTAAGGTTCTGCTATGGAGTTTGCATAACAAACGTTTGGCAGCTCTGCTCTCTTACACTCCATTAACAAGCTGTAACATATAGCTGCAGGTTGCTATAATCTCATTAATATTTTGGAAACTTGAATATTGAGTATTTCTGAGCGCTCATTCCCCATATGCCAGACCACTCCTGCCATGCTGACTGGTTCCTTTCTCTCCATTATTAGCAATTAGCTTCTACCTTCCAAAGTCAGATCCAAGTATCCAAGATACTAGCAAAGGAATCAACTATGTGTGCAAGTTAAGCATGCTTAATATCACCCAAACAAACAAAGAGGCAGCATTTCTTAAAGTAATGAAGAGAGATAAATCGGGTTAGTCTTTGGCCAGGCTGCTGGTGCTTTCTAGAGTTTTATATACGTTAAACAGCTTGCTTCATATTCTGTCTTCCACCCCACCACCAATTTTATTTGTGGAGGATTTTGGCTCACCACACTTTTTGAAACGTATTTGATTTCACAGAAAACTGCAGGAAGTTTCTTTTTGGCAACTGTCAAGTTTAAACACTTCTCCATGGTACCTTGTTCACTGGGGGTCCAGCTTGACCAGAAAAAAAAAGGGGGGGTGGTTAATTTCCTTAATCTTAACCAAGACAGGACCAAGGCTTTCATTAGGCCTTTCTATTGATTTTATAGATTTAAACCTGAGCCAAGTAAGCAGTCTTTCATTAAAAGGATATCTTGTAATTACTTGTCCCCTCTGATCATTTGAAAGTTCAAGACCCATTTGGCAACTGCAACCTAGACTTGTCAACTGCACTCTGGAAACCCCAGCAAGTCCTAGTGAGAGTTAAACGCGACCTCTCGTCTTTGGATCGCTTGCCGTCGGTGTTGCGACATGGGGTGGGAGATGGGGGTTGGGAGGTAGTTGGAATCAAGGTGAAGTTTTCCTCGCTGCTTTTGACCCTTGCTCTCACCAGCCATCCTCCCCACTAGGTCGGACAGAGTCCTGGACGCGGCCCATGGAGGTCCCTCCCCTTCTACTAGGCCACTAGCAAGAAGAGGCTAACGGAGCGCAGAACGGGTTAAATCCTGGGATGCAGGGGAGAGGCCGGGGAGGAGGGAAGTCGGGGGAAGATAAAGAAAAGGACAGGAACCGAGAAGCGTGGAGGTGCTTTGCCGTAATGGGAGCGTTTCTTAATTAGAGGACGGCTGACAATAGAGGGGCTGGCAGAGACTCCTGGCCGCGGTGCCGAGCGTCTGGAGCGGAGCACGCGCTGTCAGCTGGTGAGCGCACTCTCCTTTCAGGCAGCTCCCCGGGGAGCTGCGCGGCCACATTTAACACCATCATCACCCCTCCCCGGCCTCCTCAACCTCGGCCTCCTCCCCATCCGCGGCCTTCCTGGGCCCCCCACCGGCAGAACTCGCAGCAGCGAGCGTCTCTCGCCGCCTCCTGCGCCCGGTCCCGGCCCCTCTCCTCCCCCAGCTTCGCAGCGGGAGCCGCCACCGCCCACTGCCCCTCCCGGCAACCGGCCCGGCGAGGAGAGAAGGCGCGCAGAGCTAAAGCCAGGCGATGCCACGGGGAGGGGAAGCTGGCGGCGGCGGCGGGCGAGCCGCGGGGTCGTCCGGGACGGACGGAGGCACCTGAAGCCGTGGAGCGGGACCGGGGAGCCGGCGCACCCTCCCTGCGGCGCCAAGGGCCTCGCGGACGCGCTGCTCGACTCTCCGGCCCAGGGCTTGCCCTGGAAGATGCGATCACCTCTTCTCGTCAAAGATTCAGTTCTTCAGTTCCCCGCTTATGCTAAAATATTCTATAGACTCTCTGTCTGTGGAGGCTGAGAGTTTAATTGGAAAGAGTGCACGGGCACTGTCTCTCACAATCCAGGGCTCAGACACAAGTATACGACTTTCTTTCCTGCCGCTCCTTGAGAAAAGCAGAACTAAGCATTTTGGAGCAAAGATTTGGGGCCTCTCTCCATTCCACAGTGCCTTTTGCTATTTCAGCCCTGCTTCCAAAAACAAGAGGCAAATAAAAGTGGGTCTTGCTGCCTAATCTCCAGGGAGCCTAGGCCCACGCTGCAAGCTCATACTTTTCTTCAGGGAAACTGGAAATTTCCCCCAAAGGCATGAAAAACTAGATGCTCTCCAATATAAGTTTTCTGGTTTTGGTTTTAGTTTTAACAATTCTGATTAAAGAGTTACGTGATCTCATAAAGGAAATAGTGTTTTGATGGCCAGCAGGTTCACCAGGCCCAGCTATTCTCAGGATGAGGAAGGAAGGCGTGGGCTAGGATCTCAGGTGGCTGTCTTGGGATTTCCCAATCCAAGGGAGATAGTTGTTCTTTGAGGCCACTAGCCACTTATTTTTCTCTTCCAGAGACAGTTGCTCACAATCCTTGTTGCTTTCTGCCCCTACAAACTCTTGTCTCTGTGGTGCTGGTGGGGGAAGGACTAGGATTGGGGGGGTCCTCAACCTGGGGGTGAGGTAGCATTTTTTTTTTTTTTTTACGGTACGTGGGACTCTCACTGTTGTGGCCTCTCCCCTTGTGGAGCACAGGCTCCGGACGCACAGGCTCAGCAGCCATGGCTCACGGGCCCAGCCGCTCTGCGGCATGTGGGATCTTCCCGGACCGGGGCACGAACCCGTGTCCCCTGCATCAGCAGGCGGACTCTCAACCACTGCGCCACCAGGGAAGCCCGAGGTAGCATTTGAAGAAGGAGTAGGCATCATTTGTGGCCTTCGAATCTTAAAGGCCACAAAACTAAGAGACATCTGAAAACATAGGGCCACTAGTGGATCAGGAAGGTAGAAGGTCAGTTCTTTTCATATTTAATAACATGTATCTGCTTCTGGAAACAACCTAGCAAAAATATACAGCATTTTTTTCCCTAAAATTTCTTATAACCCAACAGATGTTGATTTGGTAGGTCAAAGAGTCATGCCAGGAAGCTTCCTACAGCATTCCCAGCTGAATCCGATGCAAGTGGAACCAAGGATGTTATGAAAAACACTGACCTACAGGAGTCTCTGATAGACCACGTTTTGAGATTGCCTATGGAAATGAACACTGGCTACAGTAATCCCCTTTTGCCTTCTTTTATGACACTCAGTCATTCTTCCAAGAAGAGAGAAGCAGGCAATTTAGCTTCCTGGAGCCCATGAACCTGACTTTGCTGCTTTCACCCTATGGGGCCTGGGACAATATGCTCTAGGCCTGAGGTATTTTAACTCTAAAGTGACACCAGCTGCCTCTGGAGGCATAAGGGCATCAGACAAGGAGGTACAAGACCTTTGCCTCCTGGCTCATGAGAGAAGCCAAAATCATAACCAGTGAATGCTTGTGAAAAGCAGGGAGCACGAATTTTCTCAGGCTACACAAACTCTAAGAGAAATAGGGGGACAGAGTCGGGGTGTCATGATGCCTTAGTTTAAGTTTGGTAAACAAACTCCATAATAACTCAGCATGAATTTAGAGGGCCATTGACTTTGAGGAAGAGTCAGCCACCTGACTGAAAAAGTAATTGTTCCCTTGTGTTGATAATGGTAATCTGAGAATACAGAGAAAAGAAATTTTATGATTTAGAAGGCAATGATCTCATGAAAGAGCAGGACTTCCTTTGGTGAATAATTCTTTTACTCCTTCCAAACTCTTTCTCCACTGTCTCTTATTCATGTTCCCCCATCTTCTCTTCTTCATCAATGAATAGGCACTTCCTGGGTGCTGATGGCAGAGGAGGACTGGGGTTAACCACCAGGAGAGAAACACAAAAATAATATAGAGCCTCTGCCCTTACAGAACGTAGAACTTAGTGGAATCTCAGAGTGAAACATGGAAAAGAAGCTTTGTCCCCTAGGTGAGAGTGGCATTCTTGCTACAAATGGGCCAACCAGCTTTGTAGTCTTATGTTGGCCATCAAATTATTTCATCCACAGTTCCAAGGGTACCCTGTTCATAGCCTTCATTGTTTCCTTCAGAACTAATAGAGATTCTGAGTGGTGTGAAACCCTCGGAGCTAATCTTCAAATCAACCACAATTCTAGTCCCTTCCTTTTGAACTCAGAGGATACCTTTATCTTGTTTTTTATAAAGTTGTTAGCGAGAGTGTAGTCATAAATTCATACGAGAAGAAACTGGGGCTCTGGGAGACATCAAATGGCCTGCTGAAGGTAACGTAGCCTCAGCACCACAGAGACCAGAGTCACAGGTCTCCCTGAGTCGAGGGTCAGAGTTCTTTCTGCCAAAACTCACCTACCTCGGGTGCATATTTTCAGCCAGTCACCTTACACCTGCCCCTCCTATTCTTGGTCAAACTTGCTGGTGATGGTGTTAGAGATTCCTAAACTCTTCCATTTTACACTTGCTCCAGAGAGAGAGAATTCTTTGGAGATGGTCATGAATCAGGCTCCATTTCAAGGTGATAGATTTAAGAGATAACTGGTTAGCATAATTTTCAGTTAGAATGCCAGCTCTGTTCCTCTGATTCAGCTGATACTGGACCTGAGTGCTCTTATCCTGTATAGAAATTCACTTCTGCTCTCACCTGGACAAATTCATCCAAATACTAAACACACATGCAGGTTAGGGAATGAGACAAGAGAATGTTATATGAGGGTGTGTCCTGAAGAGTAATGGTCCCAAAGCACGTCATTTCCCCCAAGTTGTCACTCTATCTATGCTTGTAAGGTTGGTAAGAAAATGGGGCTATAATTTTTATTGTTTCTCTTGAAGGGTGAAGTAAATTAACCTGCTACATTTGTAGCTGTGGATTCATTCAATGATAACATGCATTTTTTATTCCCCTGGTCATCTGAGCTGTCGGCTTTTTTCCCTTAAACCTTCTTCCAAGTAACATTTACCACTGCCTGATGGCTTCAATATCTGAAAAAATATCTCTTTGTTTTGAAAAGTTCTGTTCTCTACCTATCACAAATCAGTACTCCATTTTCTAACACTTCCATTCACTGGTTTAAAGCAATCTCTTGTGTATTGCTTGTGACTTAGATGCTTTCACAACCTGCCCCCCACCACAAGGAGTGAAGTGAGGACTAGGGCTGTTTGAGAAGCAGAAAATATTTCTAATCAAAAAGAGGAAAATTTGCAAGCGGTTACATAGGCCACATTTTAGGGCCAAGAAATAAACTTTGTACTTGCTGTCATGCCTAAATACTTTCCCACAGGCTACGTATCCCTCATTGCTCCTTCCCACCTGCATCCCAGGACAGCTCCTAAGGACTGAGTTCAGAGTCTTTTTTGCCAAGTCCTAAACCCAGACTGCTTCCTAACCTGTCCTGCATTATGGTATCATGTGACCCACCTAGCCAAACTCCCCTCCATGCACACGCACTATTTTGGACTGTCTATATGACTCCTATTTCCAGAAAGGGAGTTCAAAGCTGTGACAAAGCATCTTTTCTACTTAGCCTTACTCTGAAAATGACCCTAAGGAGTTCACTATAGGCTAGGAGGCTGCTTTCCGTATGTCTCTCTCTTCTCATCCCTCCACTGTGTCCATTTTGCTATCAACAAAGAGAGGTGTGACCTACTCAAACCAAGGACATGGCTTTGCTTCAATGTTTTCTCATATGTCCAAGGACTGGAGGGTGGGGCAGGGAGGCATATTTGCTCAGCCAAAGACTATATTAATGAGGAAGCCCAGGGCTTCTCAGGGCTGAAGAGGCGGC
>NW_020185337.1:15249679-15273614 GCF_003031525.2 Neophocaena asiaeorientalis asiaeorientalis | reverse complement strand
GTAATTTAGTCGGGTCCTTTTGGGAGAGTCTCTGGAGCGCTTTCCCAGGTGCCAGGCATTTTACATGTGGGTCCCTTTGGGTGTACCCCCCTCTCCACCCTCACACTCCTGGGAAATAAACAAGAAAGTAATTCATCTTGTTAACCAGGGCTTGTCCTCAAAATTCTGCTTTCACCTCTGAGCTCACCACTTCTGGGTGCCTCTCCAATCCTCCAAGATGTCATGAAGATTCATCCTTTTCCTTTTCTCCTGGAATCTCAAGCAAAGTTCTACATACTCCACTGAAATTGCTAATTTATTTTTAAAGGGCCAGCCCCTTGAGGGTAGGAAGCCATATCTACTTTGACTTTGTCACTGTCCCGATGGTAGACAGATAGTACCCATGGAAGAGAGAAGTGAGAATCAAGGTCACCCAGGCCTCTGCGTGCTCTGCTGGGCCACAGAATCCCTTGTCTTGCTTTCTCTTTAAATTAGACTCATTAACTTGACTGCAGCCAACACCAGAACGTCTCTCTGTCTTGAAAACTCCTACAAGGAGTTTCTAACGGTTCTTCCCGCCCTTCTTTGACTTTTTTCCTAACCCCTGAGCTCCCCAGGCTGGGGTAAGTGCTACCACCTCTGTGTTCCGATGGTCCTTTTAATAAGTGCGGTTGTTAACTATTTGGGAAGCACTTTTCCGTGAGCCCCTCGAATCAGAGCAAGGTATCCGAGCTCAGAGACACCCCAGTAGGCCTTCCCGGGATTTATCTGAAACGATCGATGCCCCGAGGCCGTCTCGGAAAGCTGCTTCCCGCGCTGACCCCGTGCGCTGGGGACCTGAGGACGCGCGGCCGCCGCTCCGGCCACACCGTGCGATCCCCGGAAGGCCGACGCGCCCTGCCAGCCTCTTGTCTCCCTCACTTTCCCTCGCTACTTGCGTTTTCTAGAGCATTAGTCCCTTCCGCGGACCGTCTTCCCTTCCTTCTTAGGAGTTCTCAAGGGTTTCTCATTCGTTCTCTGCTTTCAGTTGTCACGTCTCTATCACTCCCCCCAGCCCTTATAAGTCATCTCGTGGGCCCTTCCCCACGTTTTTCTTCCCCCACGTCCTCGATCTTTGGTCCCCAGTACTGATCCTTGTGGCTAGTGATTTTATTTCGCGTCTCTGCTCCTTTACCAAAGCCTCTCTAACCTCATCGCTCTCCATTCCTCGGGTTTTCCCTCTTTGCCTCTCGCCTCCCGCGCTCAGGGCTGGACCCGAGCAGCCCCTGCGCTGCGTGGCGTGCATGACTGCACGGCTTCCTCCCAGCGGCGGGGCAGGGGTGATGCAAGTTCACACCTTGCAGAGATCGAAAACTCTGCAGCGCCTCCTGTAGGAGCGGCTAGGGGCATCGGCCCTGAACTCTGGCCCGGGAAGGGAGCAGAGGCGGGAAGCGCGGCTGGGCGAAGAGCTGGGGAAACCGGATCTCCTGTCAGTGTGAACTGCAGGTTTTCTCTCCCTGGGTTTTCTTCTCCCCTATTCTTTTTTCCCTCCCCTCTCTCTCCAGACGAAAAGCCCCAGCAGTGTTTCGTTGGCTGCGCTGTCGACTTTCGCCTCCTAATCTCGGTTAATCAACTCGGGATCACTGATGCAGGTCAGCACCAGCCCATCTGTTTGATCAAGAGTCAGAGATCTCTATTTCTTTTGCGGTCACAATTCTTCCCCCGGGCAGGCACCTTGCTATAGTAACCTTCATTTAATACTCCCGTTATCGTTAGCATCAGAGCTCACCAACACGTCTTTGCCCGGAAGGATTCCTCCGCCGGCCTGCAATATTCACACGGCTTCAAGGAACGCCTTTTTCAAGTTCACCTTGACTGCCACCCAGAGAACTTGCTGCTGCTTTCAATACCGAATAGCCACTAGGCAATACACTTTTCAGGATGATTTCTCTCTAAAAACCATCCTCAGTTCTTTCTGTTTCTTTTCGTCGTGTACTCTTTTCAGTTTATTTTCATCTAGGCAATAAATGAAATTCTCCCAAAGACTCTGTCTTCAATCAATGGGAATAATTTTGGTCCATCATATGCTGGTAAACTGGTTTGCAGGACATTTACAAAGAACAATAGAGGAAATGCAATGAACCATTCAGAACTGTGTCCTGAAGTTTACCAAGGTAATTGATCCTTTCACTGGCTGCTCCTGAATTTTTCAACAGTAAACTAGCTTCATCTCTAACTGATGGTTTCACCATTGTATGTTTCACAGACAGCAGAAGATTTAAATAATTTCAAAATTTACCCCATAAGGAAGAAAAGAATGAACGCATAAGACATTTGGTTAAAATAATAATACTTGAAGAAATCAGAAGAGAGAGGGAGGGAAGGAGGGAGGGAAGGAGAGAGAGAGAGACAGAAGAGAGAGCACTACTGCAAAACTTACAGAAGGGATTTGCACCTGTACGACTTGAGGTTGCTAATGTCTGCTCAAGTCTAGAGGTATTCACCAGGACAGCTGGCAAATAGGGGGTTAATCATTACAGAAAATGATGCATCATATCTTTTCAGTTTGCTTTATACAGAAGGGCAGTAAAGATTTACGCTTCAGGAGAAGGATAAAACTGGTATTTTCATCGTGTGGTTGCCTCCTTTGAAAGTTTAATTTCTAAGGAAACATAGATCATCTGTTATAGAACATCCCTAAAAGAACTCTGATTCTGGTGGAAGATTACCTTGATCTTCTTAGGCTATATGGAAACTTCTTAGATTTCTGAAAAGTTCTAACATCTAAGGCTTACGAGAGTATTGAACTACAGTAAGGTTTTTAAAAGAAAATTCTCTAGATAGTTCATTAAATTAGGTAATTGTTTGGCTAAAATAGTTTACTTTCTTGCAGTGTTTAAAAAGGACAGTTTTATCCTCCAATAGTCCTAATTACTCCTAATCACATTTTAATTTAGCAAATGTTTTTTCTCATAGAGACAATGCTTATTTCTTTCTTATATTTGTAGAAAATTAATTCATGGATATAAATAAGATAGGTATATCTTATTACTATATATCTCTCTGGTATTGTGTTTTCCAGTTCCAGTAAAGCAAGGTTGAAAGAGCATTCTGTCACCAGCAAGTTATTAACAAAAATGGTATTCATTGCCATTCTGGTGTTAGGCAGCATCTGAAGCCCCCTGCAGTTCGATCCTGTGATTATTAACTCACTTCCCACCAGTATCTTATACAGGCCCATTATCTACTGTCAATATTTTTATAACCTATGAGGAGAAGTCCTGCTTATTTCCTGTTAGAAGGGCGGTAACAGGGTTTTTTCTTCTTTTTTTTAAGTAGATAAATATGTACTCTACAAATATGTTTGACTGAGGAGGTAAAAAGGGAGGGAAAGGAGAACTTAGCATCTGCTGTCTCGCAGGCTCATTGTGTGGTTAATAATTGCTCCAGAATAGTTTTACAGGATGTAGGCTTTCAGAAACAAGGGTTACTGAAGGATCCAGGCCTGAAAACTTTTTCAATTCTGTTCATACACCAAATCCTAGGTAGTCGGTAAGGTTTCTGTTATTGTTGATGTTGTTGTTTTAACCAGCTTACCTCAGCGTAAACCGTTTTGCTTTCCTTGCTCTGAGAAATCTCTTAAGGTACATTTTCCTGAAAGAGTGAACTGCTGTGTGTTGTCCCCATTCAAGAGAATGGAGCTCCACAACACAATATTGTTATAGGGGTATATTATGAATACAAGGTTAGTGTTGTCAAGGCTCTACTTTGTATAAATAAACACTTTTTAAAGAGTAACCTTTAGTTCAAACTACGTACTTTAAAAAGTGACATTTATAACCTTCCTGTATTCTTTATCTCATGGCTACTCTGATCAGTTAAAAGATGGAGGTAAATTATCACAGATATGGGATAACATGAAATATTGTGGTGCATATTTTTAATATAAATTATGACACATAATATTCCACTTTGAACATTTTCAAGTTGAAAATGTTTGTGTCAAGAGTTAGAAGTAGGGCTTCCCTGGTGGCGCAGTGGTTGAGAATCTGCCTGCTAATGCAGGGGACACGAGTTCGAGCCCTGGTCTGGGAGGATCCCACATGCCACGGAGCAATTAGGCCCGTGAGCCACAACTACTGAGCCTGCGTGTCTGGAGCCTGTGCTCCGCAATGAGAGGCCGCGATAGTGAGAGGCCCGCACACCGCGATGAAGAGTGGCCCCCACTTGCCACAACTAGAGAAAGCCCTTGCACAGAAACGAAGACCCAACACAGCAAAAATAAATAAATTAATTAATAAACTCCTACCCTCAACATCTTAAAAAAAAAGAGAGAAGTAGAAGATTCTGTGTTTAGAGTTATATCTTTTTAAAAGAGCAGAGATGTGAAGTCCATCCATCTAATTTTCATTCCTAGTTTTCTCACTTATTAATTCTGTATACTTAGGGCAAAGTATTTACCTCTGTGAGCCTCGGTATCCTTATCTGTACAAGAGGAAAGAACAGTTAAACCTGAGCTCCCTACCTCAGAGGTTGTTGCGAGAATCATATAAGATCATATATAAGATGTATATATGTATGTGTATATGCATTATATATTATATATTTTTATGATAACATATAAGATAACATATATGTGTCAGTCAGGTTAGGCCAGGTTATGCTGTGGTAACAAAACCAAAATCTCAGTGACCTAAGCAACAAAATTTTATTTCTTGCTCATGATAAAAAACCATAACAAGTCAGTTGGGGCTTAGCTTGTGATCATTTAGGAACCCAGAATGATACAGTAGCCATCATCTGAAAAATTGCCAGATGCAGAGGGAAAGAAGGGTCTGGAGGCAATTATATCATCTGCTTGAAACTGGCATATATCACTTCTGTTCCTAAGTCATTGCCTGGAACTAGACAAGGCCCCATCCAACCACAGAGAGGTCAGGAAGCACAAGCCTATTATGGAAGAGACCGGGACTATTCAGTGTACAGCGCTAGCTACCACCACACTTTGTGGGGAAAATTATAAATGGCAAAGTGCTTTACTGCTGAAAAGTGTTATTTATAAAAGTATACTGGGGATTTCTAGGAATTTGAGCCAACGTGAATTCATCTAAAATCAGTACACTTTTGTGATTTAACTCTCTAAAGTGAACTTACTTGGAGGTCATTAAATTAAGTGGTATGGATATATCTCCTTGGAGTTACAGAAAACACTGACCCAGAGCGTCCTGATATGAAGCTTGACATTTTACTTGACTCCAAGCCAGATCACGGTTTTCCTAACATATAGGTCCTTAGACGTTCACTGAGACATCTAATTAAGAAAAAAAAAATAGGTCTTGATGCAACAATAGAATTTTTGTTTTGCTCTTGAAGAGCAAAAATAATGATTAATAATTGTTATATATATCATTTATGGATAAATCAGTCAACTCCAAGACGAAATAGCAGTCAGATATAAGGGAGTAAGAAAGAGCCAATTTTAGTTAATATTACAAAGTGGAACAAATATATTAAAGTGCCAATAACCTCTCCTTGGGAATATTTTTCATTGTGAAATTATGTGTCATTTCAGGTGGACTCGTTTTGCCTAAGATTTTAGAGCTGGTGTTGCAAATCCATGAGAGATGATGATGACCTGGATCAGGTAATTACTGTGAACAGCGAGGACTTGTCAAATTTTGGATCTAGTTTAAATGTATAGGCAACAGGATTGGCTGACATACCAAAAGTGAGGTGTGAGAGAAAGAAAGGGGACTAACAGCACATCAGAATTTTTGGTCTGAGCAATTGGAGGAATGGAGTTGCCATTAGCTGAGATGAAAAAGAACAGATGAAACAGCTTGGGTGTGATGGGCAGTAGGCTTGGTTTGGTTGCAGTAAATCTTCTTTAAGGAACTCTTAGTGACTTCTCTGCTGAGTATCCAGAAGGATTAATCTGTCTGAACAACAATAGAATGAAGGGCTTCCCCGGTGGCGCAGTGGTTGAGAGTCTGCCTGCTGATGCAGGGAACATGGGTTCATGTCCCGGTCTGGGAAGATCCCACATGCCGCGGAGCGGCTGGGCCCGTGAGCCGTGGCCGCTGAGCCTGCGCGTCCGGAGCCTGTGCTCCGCAACGGGAGAGGCCACAACAGTGAGAGGCCCGCGTACCGCAAAAAAAAAAAAAAAAAAAAAAAATGAAGTTTAATTAACTTTAAAGAAGCAGTAGTTGAGAGAATCCAGTGTATCATTAGGAAACCTGGATTCTAATCACTTAATATTTAGGCATCTGGGTTCAAATCCTGACATCACCACTTACCATGTGGTGTGACCTTGAATAAGTTACTTAACCTCTCCAGAAAGTTTTGTTTCTTCATTTGTCAAGTGGGTATAATAATTGTACTACTTCATAGATTTACCAGTATTGTGGGCTTAACACAGCTCATTGCACGTGAGGCGCAGACAATAATTATTTGCCAGTATTTGCCAAAGCAATAACATGATTTTCTCTTTTGCTAGATTGAGAGATACTGCGGTATCTCTCATTCTCCCTTTATTTGCTAACCCTAGCAAAGCATTTGGAATATAGTAACTGTTAAGTTAATGAGAACCTGCAGCTGAGTGGAGCTGAGAAAGGCTGGAACATACACCCCTTCCCTAGTACTGGCCATTAGTCATTATTCTAGCTAAACCCAGGTAGTAATCATGGAAACAGTTTTATATAGGTAATAGAGATTGAACAGATCTTTGACTGTAGAGTTGTGAGGAAAGTTATGTCAGGTAAAAGGAAGAGCCCAAAGCAAAGCAAAGAAATGGAAAGATGTATGATACTCCCTCTGCTCAGATTTCTCAGCACTTAATTAAATCTGTTTTGGCCTAAACACATTACTCATGTATATTTTCACATGAGACTAGTACCATCAAGATGGAAATATGAAAGAATGAATTAGAGTAACCTAAAAGGCTGTTGTGGAATTGGGATCAGACCTCTCGTCATTTCTCTGGTAAGCATGGACTCCTCGAATCTTAGTTCCTATATCTACTCAGACTTACAGGCTTGTTGTGAGGATCAAATGAAATTATTCATGTGAAATTTACTAATAAATTTACAAATCAATTTGTAAACTGCAAGGAACTATTAAAGTACGATGGAAATACCAAATTTGAGCAATAAATTGTGAATTAAGAGTACTTGAGAGGGACCTCCCTGCGGTCCAGTGGTTTAGACTCCATGCTTCCACTGCAGGGGGCACATGTTCAATCCCTGGTAAGGGACTAAGATCCCACATGCTGTGTGGCGTGACCAAAAAAGAAACCAGTACTTGAGAAAGGTTGCAAGTAATAAGGAAGATGGAGTAAGCACACTCTACTCTGTCTCTCCCACTAAATGCACGTATAAATGCAGAAGCAGCTATCTGAAGATGCTGAAGAGAAAATTTTAGCGGGAAGATTGGGGGAAATGGCCAGGATTTGAAGTTACACCAAACCAGTGGTGAATTCCTTATCTTTTTTTCCCTCCAGTATCACCTGGCATAAACTCAAGGGAAGCTCTAAATCCAGAAGTGTGCATGGGTGAAGAGCAAAAAAGCTCTAAGAAAAACCCTCTTTCTGAAAATAAGATTGTGGAAAAGAGGAATCCCATGGGTCAGAGAAAGGGGAGGAAATCTCCTGCTTTTAAAACTGTTTAAATTATTATTTTTTCCTTTCTCCTGCCTTAGTCTCCAGATGGTGGTCATGGCCAGGGATGCACATAAAACTCTGAGGGAGGGGAATCCTCTCTATAATGAGAGAGTTATGGTCCCAAGAGTATGGAGTGAATCCTCATTGCTTTTTTTCTTTCTCTGTCCTTTTGCTGCTTGGCAGTAAATGCTGACACACTTGCGAGAAGAACATGGAGACAGAGGACACTAAAGTCTTAGTTTTCTGTACAGAGGACCAGAAAGGGAGGCCTGTGGGAGCCAGAAGGTGTTGGGCAGATCATGGTGAAGAGGAAAATCAAGAAATCAAACTCATCAAGTTGTGCATGTACTCCAGGGCTGACCTAACAGCTGTGTACTCATGTATCTGACTTTAATTAGCATACCACTGGCTTTGACAACTGAGTTACAAAGTAGACCATTGCCTAGGTCCCAGACTGGCCACCAGCTGACATTCATCTGGTACTGATCTCAAGAGCACTACAAACATTTTGAAAACTGAAATGACATTTGGACCACAAACCAAAGGGGGCAAAGCAGAACTTGAAGCCTCCACCTAACCTGCTTGATTGTCTGTTGAAACAATCACAATAATCAACTTTCCTCTTAAGACGTAAGCAAAACCCACAAACTACTATTCAGTTCTGGATACAATTAAAAATTACTTGCCATATGAAGAATCAGGAAAATTTGAACTCACAAGGTAAAAGAAAATCAACAGATGATCTGATGATACAGATGTTGGAATTATCCAATGAAGGCTGCAAAGAACCTATTAAAACCATGATTCATGAAGTAAGGGAGAATACTCTTGAAATAAATGAGAAACCTCAGCAAAGCAATAGAAGACATAAAGAAGAACAAAATACAATTGTAGAATTAAAATATTCAATAACTTAAAAAATACTTACTGGACAAGCTTAACAGCAAAATGGAGATGACAGAATAAAAAGTAGATCAGGAGAAATTACCCTAAAAAACAGAGACCAAAAAAAAAAAAAAACTGTAAAAAAAGTGAACAAAGCCTTGGGTCCCTATAGAAAATAGAACAATACCAAATGTCCCTATAGAACAATACCAAAAGGTCTGAATTTTGTGTCATCTGAGTACCAACAGGAGAGGAGAAAGAACATGGAGCAGAAAAAATACTGGAAAAATTCATGGCTGGAAACTTCCCAAATTTGACAAAGGACAGATTCTAGAGGCTCAGTAAATTCCAAACATGATAATTATAAAGAAATCATTGCCTAGATATCATAATCTAATTGCTGAACTATAAGACAGAAGAAAAGAAAAAAGAAGAATGCCTGAAAGCAACCAGAGAGAAGCAGTACCTTACCTTTAGGGTAACAATGATTTGAATGACTGGGTTTGTCATCAGAAACCATGTAAGTAAGAAGGAAGTGGAATCTTCAAAGTGCTTAAAGAAAAGAACTGTCAACCAAGAATTCTATATCCAGTGCAAATATCCTTCAGAAATAAAGGAAAAATAAAGAAATTCTAAGATGAAGGGAAAATAAGAGAATTTATCACCACAGACCTGCTCTAGAAAATGCCAAAGGAAGTTTTTCAGACAGAAGGGAGATAATACAAGATGAAAATCTGGACCATTAGAAATGAAGGAAGAGTAACAGAAATGGTAGAAGCTAGATAAACATAATAAATTATTCTTTTCTCTTGAGTTCTTTCAAATATGTATACCAGTAAAAAGCAAAAAATATTGCTTTCAAAAAACACTGTCTTGATTGGATTTTCAATGTATGTAAAAGTAATACATTAGACAACTACAACATAGATGGGGGAGGTAAAGGAACCTATAGGAATTTTCCACTTTTTCCTTTAATTGGTAAAATATTAATTCAATGTATACAGTGAAAAGTTAAATATGTATGTTGTAATCTTTACAGCAACCCTTAAGAAACAAAATTATATAAAGAGACAGTCAAAAACTCAATAGATATATTGGAATAATAACACATATTCAAATAAGCCAAAGAAAGCAGTAAAGGGGAAACAGAAACAAAACACAGAGGGATAAAAAGAAAACAGATAAAAAATGGTAGACCTAATTCCAAACATATCAATAATTTTATTAAATATAAATAGTTCAAGAAGACAAACTAAAAGATAGAGATTGTCAGAATGATTTTTTAAAGGCTTAGTTGTACAATGTCTATAAGAAATTTATTTTAAAGATTATGATATTGGAAGGTAAAATATAAAATAATGGAAAAAGATATAACATGCAAACACTAATCAAAAGAAAGTTTCAGTGGCTATATTAACCACAGACACAGTAGACTATAAAGCAAGGGAAATTACTAGGGATTAACAGAAACATTACATAATAATAAAAAGGAAAATTTACAAGAAGACATAAAAAATCCTAAAAATATATGCACCTAACATCAGAACTTCAAAGTACATAAAGGCAAAGTGGTAGAACTGAAACAAAAAAATAGACAAATCTGCAATTATACTTAGAAACTTCAGCATTCCTGTCTCAATAATTGATAGAACAAGTAGACAGAGAAAATAGTAAGAATAGAAGTACTGAATAGCACTATTAACCAATTGGATCTGACTTCTGTAGAAAGTCCAAATCAATAAAAGCAGATTACGTATTTTCTCAAATGTACAAGGGGTATTCACTAAGTTAAGTCATATCCAGCATTACCCTGATGCCAAAACCAAAGATGGTGCCAGAGAATAAAACTAGAGACTACTATCCTTCATGAATATAGACAGAAAAATAATCAATAAAATGCTAACAAATCAAACCCATAAAAAGAGGAATAAACTACGCTCATTTGATATTTGAAAATCAACCAATGTAATCCACCATATTAACAGGCAAAAGAAGAAAACCCATATAATTGTATCAATTAAAGCAGAAAAAGCATTTGACAAAATTCAACATCTCTTCATAATAAAAAATATGCAGTAAACTAGGAATAGAGGGGGGACTTTGTTAACCTGATAAAAGTCTTCTACCAAAAAAACCTATAGCTAACAGCATGCTTCTCAGTGAAACAATGAATGCTTTCCCCCATAAGATAGAGAATAAGGCAAGACTGACAATCCTCACCACTCTTATTCAACATTTTATTGGAAGTCCCAGCCCATGCAGTAAAGCCTGACAACAGATCAGAAAATAAGAATTAATCTGTCATTATTTATAGATGACATACTGTATATGTAAAAAATCTCACAGAATCAACAAAGAAGTTCTTAGAACTATCAGTGAGCTTAACAAGGTTGCAGGTTACAAGTTCAACACAGAAAAATCAATCATATTTGTATATACTATCAATGAACAATTGGAAGCTCAAGTTTTTTAAAATTAGAGCTCATAATACTTCCAAAAAATGAAATATTTCAGAATAAATCTAACAACTTCAAAACACTAATTAAAGAAATAAAAGAAAATCTAAATAAACTGAGAGACATAAACTGTGGATTGGAATAAAAAATGTAGTTAATATGTCACATGTCTTCAAATGATGTACAGATTTAACACAATACCCATCAAAATCGAAGCAGGAATTTTTGTAGACTTACACAAACTGATTCTAAATTTACATGGAATAACAAAGGAATTTGGATAGCTGAAGCAATTTTTAAAAAGAACAAAATTTCAAGACTTAAACTACCTGATTTTAAGAATTGTTGTAACACTATTTTAATCCATAAATTGTGGTTTTGGCAAAAGGCTAACCACTATATCCAGGAAACAGAATAGAGCATCCAGAAATAGGCCCACACAGTTAAGGTCAATTGATTTTCACAAAGGTGCGAACTTAATTCAATTGATAAAGATGATGTTTTCAACAAATCTTGTCAGAGCAACTGGACATTCATGTGTAGACTAAAACAAACCCTCGACTTAAAACATTACATCTTACGTCAAAATGAACTCAAATTGGATTGGAGCTATAAGTGTAACACATAAAACTATTAAATTTTTAGGAGAAAATCATCGTGACCTAGGTTTAGGCAAAGAATTCTCAGAATCAACACTAAAAACATGATCTATAAAAGAAGAATATTGATAAACTGGAATTCATCAAAATTAAAATTTTTCCCTGCAAAAGATACTATTAATAGAATGAAAAGACAAAGTAAAAACTGGAAGAAAATACTTGCAAATCATATATCCAATAAAGTATATTTGTGCAGAATACCTAAGAAGCTGTCTCAAAACCCAACAATAAGAAAAGAAATAATGAGTGTGATGGAATTATTCTATATTCTGATTGTGGGGATGGTTATATGAATTCATACATGTGTTAAAACTCACAGAAATGCACATCAAAAAGTCAATCATTGTTTGTTCATTTAAAAAATAAAGTAAGAAAATAAGTACTTAAAAAATACTAATTGTAATTCTAGAAAAATAAAACTACTACCAGAGAAAGCAAATGAAGAGAGATGAAGGTCAACTAACCTTGGTGGTTCAAAGTATATATACTATGGGTACTAAAGAGAAATTATAAGTCATATACCGTGGCTTTACTGTCATACCTCAGACCCCGTGAGAGAGGACAAAGACTGGAGTCAAAGTCTAGAATATTATGCTTACTGATCATGAGGGTGACATTGGTTGGAAGAGTCCAGGTTTCAATAATAAATTAGCCAAAACATACACCAGTGTAATTCAACACATAAGCTCTAAGAAAATAGATTTTACCAAGAATCCTATGATTTTTTAAAAAGATATAGAGAACAAAAAAGAGGTTCAGAAGAACACATCCATATGGTAGTTAGACAACAAGAAAGGTAGAAAAGCACATTGTATATTTTATTCTTTTATATCAAAGGGTTTGAGGGTGAGTGTGTGTGTACTTGCTTTTTCTTTCTTACCAGACTCTAAATTTCTTGAGTACAAGAGCCAAGATAGAAGAGCCTTAGAGGTGGCGATCTTGTTAGGAGTATAAGGTGGAAGTGGAATGGTCCTAATAGGGTATGTGTGTAGAAGATACTTTAAGATGTTAAATATAGTGCCTTTCCTTAGATTGCATGCTTATTTGGGGTAAGCGATGGCGAATAACGGATATTGTGGTGGAGCTAACCACATCCTAACCACCCACTGACACTGTCAATTATAAGAAATATACTGGGGCTTCCCTGGTGGCGCAGTGGTTGAGAATCTGCCTGCCAATGCAGGGGACACGGGTTCAAGCCCTGGTCTGGGAAGATCCCACATGCCGCGGAGCAACTAGGCCCGTGAGCCACAACTACTGAGCCTGCGCGTCTGGAGCCTGTGCTCTGCAACAAGAGAGGCCGCGATAGTGAGAGGCCCGCGCACCGCGATAAGGACTGGCCCCCGCTCGTTGCAATAGAGAAAGCCCTTGCACAGAAACGAAGACCAAACACAGCCATAAATAAATAAATAAATAATAAAATTATTTTTTAAAAAAAGGCAAAATTCCTTTAAAAAAAAAAGAAATATACTGTTCATGTTTGTACCCACTGTAACACTGAGCATACTGACTGGTATGTAGTAAGTGCTTCATTTACATTGTTCAATTGAAATTGAGTAGAAATCTTCCTCCAATTCTGTCTCCTAAATTCTCAAAGAAAATCAGGTCATACGAGATAGGGTACAAAAGATGTTAAGAGTCAATCAAAGAATAATTCTATCCCTTGTGCCAAGTGTTGAAATAAGTCTGGTTCTCAATTAAACAAAGATATTGTTTAGGGTAAGCGCAGAAAACTGAATTTTCCATGTCCTTGAAAGAAATTTCAACTGCAAAAAAAGCATAGTATCTTAAAATGTTCTAGACTGGGGCTTCCCTGGTGGCGCAGTGGTTGAGAGTCCGCCTGCCGATGCAGGGGACACGGGTTCGCGTCCCTGTCCGGGGAGATCCCACATGCCGCGGAGCGGCTGGGCCCGTGAGCCATGGCCACTGAGCCTGCGCGTCCGGAGCCTGTGCTCCACAACAGGAGAGGCCACAACAGTGAGAGGCCGGCATACCGCAAAAAAAAAAAAAGGTTCTAGACTGATATTTACTGCTCAGACCCCTCAGAGAAAAAAAGCTTATTATATTAATAAAGACACTTTATTTTGAGGGTGAATGCTATTGTTTCACTAGAAGTCACAAAATGTTAATCAATTATGAATCCGAAGTTAAAATTTTTGAAACATGAACACAATTTTTAATCAAGGCATTTCCTGAAGTATTTAAGTGAAGAAAAAAATGACCTTTGGATCTGTCCTTGCTTTGTCTGGATGATTAATTTCAATTTCAATTCTTTTTTTTTGCTTTACACACCCTGCCATAAACTTTTTTATTTACACTTTATTGTAACTGACTTCATGTCATTCGCTCTTGCTTAATAATAATCAGTTAACTGCAAGGGCAGGTGTTCTCAAGGATGTGGCCCTTCCATAGAGTGTTCTAAACATTTTTTTAAAAAATCATCATAAAAAGCATAAAGATAAAACTCTCACTCTAGTGTCTGGCAGGGAATAAGATCTATCTATGCAAAGAAAGAGTCAAGGATGGAGAACTTGAAAGGTCAAAGTTAATAGTAAACTACCCATTCTAAATTTATTTGTTGCCTTTCTTTTTAATAGTTGTGTTTGATCCATCACACGTAGTGATGCTAGCACCCTAATTTTTACATGGCTTTTGTTCTACCTTTTCATGTTATGTTTAGATGTTAAAAATTATGATTAAACTTTTGGTTGAATTTCTGCAGAGTTTGAGTCTGATTACTGATTTTCTGAGATCGTGACAATAATCCATTTTCCTACTCTCTTCACCAACGAGCAAAATTATTTCTGCTTCCCTACTCAGTTTAGAAGTACATTCTCTCTCCTTTCATTATTTCATTTCACACACTTGAGTACCAAGTTCCCTCCAAACTGTGTTCCACTTCCATTCTTTCAGAATTCCTTAGTCCAGTCTTCTTGTCACATCAGCTTCTTCAGGGTGGTCTGAGGCTCTCCTCAAAAGCTGCCCCCATTCTTCTCTTGGTGCTTCCTCCCACCAAATTACCACCATCATGAACAATCTTTAGATTAAACAAGGAAGATGCTGGGCATGGTTAGGAATTAATGTGTAATCTGGGAGAGCCTATCTAGCCATTAGAATATTGACTTGGATTAATTTGTTAGCTATTTAATGCCTTGAAGTCACGACACACAGAAGCTAAAAGGAGAGGCTTGAACTAATCTGGTTCTCGGATCAACAGTGAGGCTGAGGATTAAAAGGAGAAGCATAATAAGGGGAGAGAGAGAAGTGAAGACAGATTGAGAGAGTCTTAGTTGGTGATGATTAGGGTAATGGCAGTAGTTGGAGGAGTAGCATCATTATAGAAGTAACAGAAACAATTATCAAAAGGAAGGCAGATTCTGCTGCTCACAAAATAGAGGCCAGATGGTTCTCCTTAGTAGTGTTTTTGTTTGTTTGTTTCTTTCTTTGCGGTACACGGGCCTCTCACTGTTGTGGCCTCTCCCGTTGCGGAGCACAGGCTCCGGACGCGCAGGCTCAGCGGCCATGGCTCATGGGCCCAGCCGCTCCACGGCATGTAGGATCCTCCTGGACCGGGGCACGAACCCGCGTTCCCTGCATTGGCAGGCGGACTCTCAACCACTGCGCCACCAGGGAAGCCCCTTAGGAGTGTTTTGATTTGAGAAAGCCCCTCTATCCAAAATCCCAACCCTAATAATCTTAGGGCCATTCACTGTGTTATTATTTTTAAATGAACTTCTTTGATTTTAGACATTTCCCTATTTAAATTTAAATATCCTGAGAATGTTGCTTATTATGCCAAAATATTATATTGATCCTTAATTTCACTTTTTGAATTAACTAGTTAAAAGCAATTCCACGTATAATAGCCAAATTAATTAAGATGCTTTTGTATGCAAGGAACAGGGAGTCTCCCTCAAAACGAATAATACACAAAAAAGGTCTTATGGGCTCACCTAACAGAGAAGTTCTGCAATCAGTGAGCATTTGGTCATGAGGGTTTGATCAAATTTTTCAAAATTTTATCACGAATCTTCATCTCATCCTCTGCAATTTTCTCAGCTCTCTCCACAAAGATAGGTTGACTTTGTTCCCTGCTTGCATTCCCTAATGCAAACAATATAGCTCTCAGCAATTCACAGCCCTGCCTCCTTCCTCATTCACATCCAGAGGGAGAGAGTGTGTTTCCCCCAATAATAAAATAGAAGCCTTGAGCTCCACACTGATTGGACTAGATTAGGACACACACTTACCCTTGGGCCAATCATTTTGTCAAGGGAAATGATAATACCTTGAAAGACTTAAATCTTAGAGCCCATTTGTGCTACAATGAGAAGAGGTCAACTATAGGGGAGACCAGGGCACTATGTAGACCTCATGATAGACTTTAACAGATGGAGAGAGAGGTCCAGAGCTGGGACACTCACTAAGGGTAGGCCTGAGAAAGGTCTTTTAGAGTCAAGTCCTATTTACTGGGTATCTCCTGAGGACAGCAGGCATCTGTCAGTGTAGGTGATGCCATGAAAGGAGAGAAGGAGAAGAGGTCTGTAAACAGCATATTCCACTGTGGGACTCTATCTTTTCCAGCAGTAAACTCACATCATGGACACAACCTGCCACATTTTGAGCATAATGACCAGGGTGATTGTGCTGGGTCATTGAAAATCTGTGTCATCTACATCTACAGTGAATTTTCACTTGCCAGTCCAGTCCAGATCCTTCAGGAAGGCTTTGCTGATCCTCTGCACCGTGGTGGAAATCATCACCCCCACCATGGCTACCCCTCCACATACCTTCTCCAGAAGATGACTCTTTGGTTCTGATATAATTCTGTCCGAATTCTGCCTTTCCTTCTAGTCGGAAGTGAGCATATTTCTATATCACATTGAAGTTCGTTAAAAGCAACTAGGTTGCTTTCTCCTATTTCCAAAGAATTTTACCCTTACATTATCAATCCTAAAGACTTATAATCAACCTGAACAAAGTTGGAGGTTGAAACCATTTTGCATTTAAACACTTCATTTGCCAGAATAAATCCTCAAAATAATGAGTGCTAATAACCCTTTTTATTTAAACAGGACAAGCTCAACAGTGGTTTTATCCCCTGGCTGTACATAAGAAACACCTGGGTGCCTTGATCTTTCCTCAGACATCTCCGATTGAATTAGTCCAGAGTGAGAACTGGGCACCAACATTTTTTAAAAACACCCTTACTGAGATATATTTCACATATTATAAAATTCACCCATTTAAAGTAATATCTATGACATCCACAGAGTTGGCATTACCGACATTTTTAATGCCCCCCCCAAGAGTTCTAATATTCAGATAGATAGGGTTGAGAACCACTGAGCTAAAACAGATTGTTAGCCTTTGAGACAACCTAATAATCAACTGAACTGTAAGTTAAAAATTATTCTAAAAAATATTCCAGGGCTTCCCTGGTGGCGCAGTGATTGAGGGTCTGCCTGCCAATGCAGGGGACATGGGTTCGTGCCCCGGTCCAGGAGGATCCCACATGCCGCGGAGTGGCTGGGCCCATGAGCCATGGCCGCTGAGCCTGTGCATCTGGAGCCTGTGCTCCGCAACGGGAGAGGCCACAGCAGTGAGAGGCCCGCGTACCACAAAAAAAAAAAAAAAAAAAAAATTCCAACATTGTGTAGTTTTAACAAATTAATAGATATTATTTTTTAGATCAGTTTTAGGTTCAAAACAAAATTGAATGGACAGTTACAGAGCTAAAATTATGTTTTTTTGTTTGTTTTTAACATCTTTATTGGAGTATAGTTGCTCTACAATGGTGTGTTAGTTTCTGCTTTATAACAAAGTGAATCAGCTATACATATACATATATCTCCATCTCTCTTCCCTCTTGCATCTCCCTCCCTCCCACTCTCCCTATCCTACCCCTCTAGGTGGACACAAAGCACTAAGCTGATCTCCCTGTGCTATGTGGCTGCTTCCCACTAGCTATTTTACATTTGGTAGTGTATATATGTCTATGCCACTCTCTCACTTCGTCCCAGCTTACCCTTCCCCCTCCCTGTGTCCTCAAGTCCATTCTCTACATCTGCATCTTTATTCCTGTCCTGCCCCTAGGTTCTTCAGAACCTTTTTTTTTTTTTTTAGATTCCATATATATGTGTTAGCATATGGTATTTGTTTTTCTCTTTCTTTTTTTTTTTTTGTGTTTTTCTCTTTCTGACTTACTTCACTCTGTATGACAGACTCTAGGTCCATCTACCTCACTACAAATAACTCAATTTCGTTTCTTTTTATGACTGAGTAATATTCCATTGTATATATGTGCCACATCTTCTTTATCTATTCATCTGTTGATGGACACTTAGGTTGCTTCCATAAAATTATGTTTTTTAACTATCAAATTCTCTAATTTAATTGGTATTCTTGGTCTGAGAGGAAACAGAAAAGTCTTTAATAACATTCCACGTTTTCTTAGGAAAAAATTCATAAAATGTTTATTCTCCCTGCAAAGAGTTACTTTGTATTCATTTAAAATATAAGGCAGGGCTTCCCTAGTGGCGCAGTGGTTGAGAATCTGCCTGCTAATACAGGGGACACGGGTTCGAGCCCTGGTCTGGGAGGATCCCACATGCCGCGAAGCAACTGGGCCCGTGAGCCACAACTACTGAGCCTGCGCATCTGGAGCCTGTGCTCCGCAACGAGAGGCCGCCATAGTGAGAGGCCCGCGCACCGCGATGAAGAGTGACCGCCGCTTGCCACAACTAGAGAAAGCCCTTGCACAGAAACAAAGACGCAACACAGCAAAAATAAATTAATTAATAAACTCCTACCCCCAACATCTTCTTAAAAAAAAAAAAAATATATATATATATATAAGGCAAACCAGAATAAGGTTTTCTCTCTTTTTTAAAAAGTCTGTTTTAAAACTTACTGATCAACACTTTCCTGGCTCTCTTTTGTTGGAGAAATAAAGCACTCAAACAAAATTTTAGTGATAAATAACTGAAAATATCCAATATTAATCTAATTCCTACACATTCTTTTCTACCTTTGATATAAAAGATTTTAAAGTATTGTGTATGTGTATATATATGTATATATACAAACAGTATTGTCATTTGCTTTGAAAGAAATATTGATCATCCTCAGCTAAATTTGATTTACAGAAAACATTTGTAAACAGAAAAGTTTTGACATGGAATATTTAGTATAAAGTATGATCTAAACTGTCATAAAGAGAAGGGTGATTACACTAGCAGTTTCTGAATCATATTAAAGGAGAGAGAAGTTTGTGTAGCCATTTGGTGAATTTAGACTGTATAGTCAACTACTTATTTCCAGGCTTCTTACCTCCAAGAGAAAAACATGCTCCAGGTAGCCACTGCCTCTTCAGTTTGGGCCCCAGAATGAAACTCATGGAACAGACCTGAACGTAACCCACAGTTTGAAGCAGAAACTGCCTACTAAACTGTAGACCGTAAGTGAGAAGTAAATGTGTGTATTGTATGCCACTAAGAATTTGTGATTATTTTTACACAGAAAAAGCTAAAACAGATACATACACTAAGGTAGGGAACAACAGCAGGAGAAATACCTACTTGTTGGGGTGGAGGCACGGTGTAGAGTATGATGGGACGGGACGGGAGTGAGCTCAATTCCGAGCATATTGAATATGAGGTGCTGATGGAATTTCAAACAGTGATGCCGGAAGAGTAAGGAAGTCATCTGAACATATTTGGGAGTAAAAGCCATGGAAGGGAATGGGATCTTTAGAGGAGAGAGAACATATATGTTCATGATGGTTATACTCTCTTTGTATTACTTTTTTTTTTTTTTTTTGCGGTACGCGGGCCTCTCACTGTTGTGGCCTCTCCTGTTGCGGAGCACAGGCTCTGGACGCGCAGGCTCAGCGGCCATGGCTCACGGGCCCAGCCGCTCCGCGGCATGTGGGATCTTCCTGGACCGGGGCACGAACCCGTGTCCCCTGCATCGGCAGGTGGACTCTCAACCACTGCGCCACCAGGGAAGCCCTATATTACTCTTTTTATCAGTTTATAATTCTCCTCTTGTACCTCTTTGCCCTTGTTTTAACACACACACACACACACACACACACACACACACACACACACACACACACACACATCTTGCTTTTTATTTTAATTACATGCCTCAGTTGCTCCTTCCTTCCATCTCTATTTGGCCTCCTACTCCTTTTCTCCCTGATAACTCTTCCTGGTTAATCACACACAGAAAAGATGTGGGGGGCCTTCGCCACATTTTAAGGTAGAACAACAGGCTGGGGTCATAGCCCCTGCTCACATCAGGGGAGCAGCTGGGACTTCTCTAGTCCTACAGCTTTTCAGCCCCAAAACATAAGGGCTGGGATTCCTTGCCTGGAGTACCATCCTCAGCCCTCCTATGTCCCTAGGGTTGCACTTTCCCAGAGTGTGATGGGGACCTGTTGTTGCATCTTCCTTTAGATTCCCCTCAATAAATGCTCTTGCAAGGTTAATGTGTGTGTGGAATCGAATCATTCCACCTTTACCTGTTTGGCACTCACTCTCCCGCTTTTCCTCCTACCTTACTGGCAACACTATTTCAATCTTCTTTGCTAGTTCCTAATTATCCACCGGATTGCTAAATACCACAGTGGCCCAGGACTCAAGCTTCTTAACCTCTGGACTTCTCTACCTATGTTCACTCACTATGAGCTCCTCCAACCACATGACTTTCAATACTATTCATAACTGGTACCTCCAGTCTGCACCTCCTCCCTCACCCCCAGCCTCACCCAATGTCTACTTGACATTTCCATTTGGACGACTGATGGGCATCTCAACATAACATGTCAAAAACCAACCTCCTCATTGTCTGCCTACTGTATACGCAGTCCCCCCTCTTTTAGGCAATCTTTCCAGTTGTTCAGATTAAAAATCTTGCAGTCATCTGTGACTCTTCTTTTTCTTTCACATTTCACACACAGTCATCAACCAAATCCCGTTGCTCTCCTTTCATAATATATCTGGAATACAACCACTGCCATCATCCCGTGTCTAAATTATAGTGATTACCTCTCCCTGGCTTCGCCCTTCCCTCCGATAGTCCATTCTCAACACAGCAGCCGAGTGATCCTTTTGGAAACATAAGTCATTATCATGCCACCTCTCTACTCAAAACCCTCTAATGGTTTTTTGGTTTTGGTTTTATTTTTTACTCAGAGTAAACCTAAAGTTACTACAAAGGAACCAGGCCCTACACATTCTAACTTCCTGTTACTTCAGTGGTCTGATCTTGGAGCCCTCTAACCCTGTCCAGCAGTGAAGAGCTAAACGATCAACTCCTTAGGGCAGGCTCTGCCCTGTGGGTCTGTCGTATCAAAATCCTCATAGAGGTTTCATACCTTCTAAATGTGTCTGTAGCATGAAAATGGCATCTGGTCTCAGAGAATTTATTGCCAGGAATTACAAACTTAGTCTTGTGTATTATTGTGCTGTTATTATAATTATGAAGTTATACATGAATGGCTTCACTGTGGATGGTTGAGAATAAAAATGCTGCCAAGATTCCTAGTTCATATTTTGCTTCAGAGTCCGAGCCTTTGAAAAGGTGGACTGTTCACATTTCTGTATGTTAATTTCTCCCAGTCGATAGCATGAAATGGAGCGAAATATCATCAAGATTGGAAAATAAAAAATTTTAATAATTTCCCTTTAAGTGTGAACTCTTAACCTTGATTCAACTCTTGCCCACAGTCTTAAGTTGAACCTAAAAATGTTAACTCTGAAGGTGCACGGTCAGAAACAGTACTTCTTACCACTAGTTTCTACCAATATTATATCTGGATAGCAGAGGCAGGATTACCGTGCAACTAATCAAGCTTGAGCTTCAGGGACCCTCACTGGCATGGGCAGCTGTGGAGTTGCTGGGGGTTGCGGAGAGTTCCAGGTGGGGAAGCAAAGCCAGGTCACAATCAGGAAGCATTTCTATGTGCAAATTCAATACTACTGCACAAAGCCCGGATCTATCCCAGTGAATGGCTGTTTCTTATGAATGTTATAGCTGGTTCACCCAGTTGCTACAGAATAAAAAATTGTCTGAGGTAACCAGATCTTTTGTCTTTTATTTATGAAGTCAAATCAAATGCCAAAATTACCACTGATATTTAACGGACTATTTTGTCGTAATTTGAGGATTTTAACACGTCTTTTAGCACTCTGGGAAAAATCTTAATACAGTAATTATGATAAGTATTAGCATTTCTACTGCAGTTAGCATAACATTATGTCTCCAAAAGAGAGTAACCTAGTCATTCTTATTTGAAAAATGTGGTACTACATGTGGCAACTGAATAACTCTAAACTGAAAAGTAGCAGAAAACTATTTTCAAGAAGATTATATGATTATTCATCATATCCTCAAATCTTTATAATCGTCCCATCATCAGAAAATGTTTAGAGCCTAAATATTTCAATAAAGTATTTAAATGGTTTGTAATTGTTATTTGGTTAAGCATTACAAAACAAGATTGTTATTTATTCACTTATTAGTAATAATATCATACAAAGGGTTTATATCCTTATTGATTTACCTTTTGCCTCTGAAAAAGCTTCTTAGCAGGTATTGTATGTTCCTTTAAAATTATTGCTGGCTGTAAAAGTGGGCACACACACGCCAGGGTGTGCGTTAGGCAGCTTTTACAATGCTCCCCGGGTGTGCTAGGCCTCTGGGGCATAGAGCCAAAAGTGAAGCTGCCATCATTCAACAGTATAAAATGCATACTGTGGTGTGTCATCGCAATTATTCCTTTTTATGACTTTGAAAAAAAGCTCCACCTTCCCTTCAGTGATTTTAAACATTAACCTTCCAGCTCTCAGAAGTACTTGAAATGGTTCAACTCTATGTTTTCCACGAACAAGATGTGGTTCATTAGCAACTGATTCCTCTCACCACGCAAACATTTTCATCCATTACAAATCCCAACTTCAAAACATGCAAGGATTTGTAAGAAAAATTTGTGGAAGAACTTTTCGAAGGTATATATTTTCTGTTAAACTGGCAAGCAAATCTGATAGGAGTATTTCCAAGAGTAAAATATTTTCTAAAAACTTGGGGTTTTCTTGGGATGTTTCCATGACTTATACATTAATAGCTTTTATTTATAAAATTTTTTAAGATGAATAAACTCTAAATTGTTGGATTCATTTTAAAATGAAATCACTACTTCCCACAAACTTAACATCTAATAGTTGAGGGATTATCAAGGCAAATCCATAAAAACACTAGCAATGAGTTGTTTGCTAAGACTTTAAAGTTTACAAGTTAATACTCATTCTCAACTATTTTTCAACACAAGCTAGAGAAACATGTGCAACAAATTCCATTTTGAATAAGAGGTACATCCCGGGGTTGAAATTATAAAAGAAGTACTTAGTGACACTGATGGGAATTGAGGAGTGACTGGTTGGATGAATCCAGAGGGAGACAGCTTAGAGCAATTTTACAGAAATACTACTGTTGCACAGAACTTTGCTGAAGAAAAAAAATGTTATATAAGGATGAGAAATGAGTATAACACTCTTAATAGAATTTGCCATGGTAAAATATAATTGGGTGAGAAAGAGAAGATTTTATACTGTCTTAAAGTTGGGAAGTCTACTAAGAAATCATTTCTTCAATTTTCTTATGTAAGGCAATCAGCTGGATAGTTTTCCATAATTTCTTGGGATAGAATCCTTTAAAATAGTCATCCAGTTTCCCTTGAACACCTACTGTGGAAAATAAATAAATAAACAAACCTCATTATTTGTGTGGCATCCCCTTCCCCTGTTGAGTAGCTACCTAGGCTGGTATTCATAATGGGCTTAAATTTACTTTACTAGAATTTGGGCCCACCAGACTTGTTTCTGTTCGATAAAATAATATAAAGTCTACGCTTCCAAGGGCTTTACACCTGTCAAACCTCTCCTCTGCATACTTTCTCCCCTGTTCTTTTTTTCCCTAGACCAACAAATCCAACTGCTGAATAATTTCTCATTTGACATCGTTGCGTGATCCCTACCGTATTCTTTGTATACTCCTTAAGTCTATAGTGTCTTTAAACTGGAGCACCCAGAGTTAGCCATAATTCTGCCTGGCACAATGGACTTTTACTTCTGTTGATGTTATTGACCTCAGTAATATGCTTTTGAAGGAGCCAACATCTACATCGGCTTTCTTAAGATCTTAGTCACATCGTTGACTTTAAATTGAACTTTCAGTCAGATAAAATGATCAGGGCATTTTTTTTTTTTTTTTTTTTTTTTTGCGGTAAGCAGGCCTCTCCCTGTTGTGGCCTC